>NW_005371410.1:8489639-8512210 GCF_000412655.1 Myotis brandtii
CTCCTCTCCTCTCCACTCTGAAATAAATAAAAATATATTAAAAATAAATAAATGAGCAAGGAATCTAATGAACAAGAAAACCTGATGAATAAAATAGAACCAGAGGCATGGAAACATAGAACAGACTGATGAATCTCAGAGGGAAGTGGGGTTGGGGGGTGGGGAGAGATTAACCAGAGAACATATGCATATATGCATTACCTAAAAAATATATGTTTAAAACAAACAGCTAATGTCTAGTAGAAAAATGGGAAGGATGCTCCCCATCACCCCCATTATCCATAATAATTCCGGAAGTTCTAATCCATGAATAATACTAAAACCAATACTAATACTACTAGTAAGTGTATTTATTTATTTATTTATTTATTTATTTATATTTTACTGCCTCCTGCACACCTGCTACTAGCGATGTGCCCGCAACCAAGGTACATGCTCTTGACAGGAATCGAACCTGGGACCCTTCAGTCCACAGGCCGACGCTCTATCCCAGTGATGGCGAACCTATGACACGCCTGTCAGAGGTGACACACGAACTCATTTTTTTGGTTGATTTTTCTTTGTTAAATGGCATTTAAATATATAAAATAAATATCAAAAATATAAATCTTTGTTTTACTATGGCTGCAAATATCAAAAAATTTCTATATGTGACACGGCACCAGAGTTAAGTTAGGGTTTTTCAAAATGCTGACACGCCGAGCTCAAAAGGTTCGCCATCACTGCTCTATCCACTGAGTCAAACCAGTTAGAGCTAGTAAGTGTATTTAAATATAAGGAAATAACTATAACATGTGTAAGATACAATTTTGTTGAACTGGAAACCAAAAGTTAATCAATTGAAAAACTATTAGAAAACAATAGTGAATTAAATAACATGGGCAGTCACTAATTTAATGTAAAGAATGTAAACATTTTCTATATCTAATGAGTAACAATTAGAAATGGATAATCATTTCAATCGCAATAGTAGTCCTATCTTCATCATTTTCTCACTGATTCTTTTATGAACATAAATTGGTTTTGTGCTTTCTATTCTATTTCATTGTATGACTATATATTTTGGACCAGAGTGGCAATGCCTTTGCTTTTGTAACTCTATCACATGTATTAATATTTGACAGGGGGAAACCTCCATGCTTTCATGAACACTATTAAAGTATTCAAAGATGTTTTTGCTACTTCAGCCAGTGATATCTGATTTGTTCTTCAAATTGAATTTTAGAGTCACATAGTTGAACTTTTAAAAAAAAATCCTATCAAGGTTTTTGGAACTGATTATAGAATCTCAGCAATTTTTGAAGTAGAAGGACTGTAGAACTCAGCTCAGTTTCTCTCATCAGACGTAAAAGGAAGAAGGACTTGGGGCTCTGTGTACAGGATCCTTCGATGGCACACAGCGACATTCACTCTGTGCACATATTACAGGACTCTGCCAGACACAGATGTGAAATGGAGCTTGTCTTCTGGAAGCAAAATAGAACTAGTTCTGATGTTCAGAAAGGCTGGTTTTAAGAAAGGCCGACACAATGGCATGCTCGAAAGAGAGCCCCCTCAGTGTTTTATAACACTATTCAAATCAGCTGAGGCTTTGCATTGTATTTGAGTGGGAAGGCATGGTAATTAAAGGAGTAGAGAAATTGAAATATCTTAGGTTATAGGGACTTGGCTTACAGGAGTACTGTATTTTGGGGCTTCTCTGAGGTCCTCATAGACCTTTTTTAAAAATAAGATAAAGGAAGTATGACATTTAAAAAAATCATTTTTTACACTTGTCACTTTTGGTCCCAAGAAGATCGTTAACAGAGTGACAAGGATATTGTAGTACCACAGTGAAGTAACAGTAGTAGTGACAACCACAGTAACTATCATGATGTCTTAATTTTACATCCTACCTGTCTTACAGAAAGGACTCCTAGGAACTCACATATTTAATTATATTCCACTCAGATCATTCTTCTGGGGTGGTCAGAGGCAAATGTTGGGAAGACACGCATTAGTGAGAAATGAGAAAATCTTCAGAGGTCTCGGAGGCCACCTGGAGCAGCTTCCAGGACGGCTTTTCTCAGGCAGTCTTATCCTTACAAAAATGGTGATTGCTAGTGGCGGTGTCCTCCTGTGCTCCTTATAATTCAGTAAAAGCTTGAAAGATGAAATAAAATTTATTCCCTTACTGGAATTTGTGCTAATGAAGGAAGGAAGACTTGTGTAGGAAAAAAAGTAAGATGTTTGCAAATGTTTTTCTTGCATCTGTTTTTAGAATAATGCCAGGGCAGTGGGGTAGCGAAACTCCATGTGTACCGTTTACATTTTGGTGTTTGTAAATAACACTCCTGGGATACAACTCTCATAGTCAAAGGTCCTTGTTTAATTGTCAAGGGAGGGACCCTGGTCATTTAAAACATGATTTTATTGTTCTATCAGAGTTGAGAGCCACTGCCCCACTGCATTAAAGGTTGTTTGATGATGATTCTATTCCAGGTCCTAAGTGCTGCGATTATGTAATAAATAGCATAAGTATATATTGTCTGTTGCTTTCTTCATTGATATAAATAGATATTTTGGTCTGTAAAGCCTATACCTATACCTATAAGATATAAAATTCTGATTCCAAATATATTATAATGTCATTCATGGACTGCTTATCCAAGTTCATGATTTTTATATCTTACCAGTATACTTTGTATGCCACCCCACTGCACAGTCAGTCAAAGTAGGCACAACCTTTTATCAAGAGCATTTTATCAGAGATGGGAGAAGTGGAGATATAGTTCTAGGCACTGAGAAGTGGTTGTGTCTTCTCTGGAACGAGCAGAGCCATAGGAAAGACTGTTCTCCATAAATCCAGTCTGAGAATTCATATGTTCATTGTGGAGTCATCACAGCCAAAGGTCTGAGTTAGAGAGACTGCAGGTCAGCAAGCCTAAACACTTGCTTTTATCACACTGGGATATGCAGAGGAGACTCTTTTCATTACACATCCTGTACTCCATTCTATTAAATCTCTATTAAAATGCCTGGAACCCTGAATCCATAAAACAGTAAAGATAGAAGACTGGGTGTGCAGCAGTCCAAACCCTCTAGAAGTACAAGTGAGTAAATGGAACCTCAGAGTGAAGTGGCTTGGACAAAGGGATCCAGAACATGCGCAGTATGTTTGGGATTAGACCGGGGCTCTTTGCTCCTAGTTTCATGGGCTAGACTACTATGTGTTGTTACACACAGTTTCATGAATTTGTGTTCTGTCTTATAAGTCTTGAAAGTCTTGAGTGAATACAGAATATCTTCCATACCTTTGCTGCTTCTGCCGTCCATTCCCTCCTTTTTCCCTACCAGAATTTCCCCATCCTTAAACTTTTAGATACAGAGGATGCCTATAGCTAGATCTTGATTAGGTCAGGCTGGTAGTTGATTGGCTTTCAGAATTGCAATGACCCCTAATGTTTAGGCCAAAAGATGGGGCTCATAGACCCTTTTGGAAGCCACGTGCAGTAAGAATATTTCTTCAAATAATAAAAAAAGATAGATTTTTAATTATAATAAATTGTATGTATTTTGGGGGGTTATAGAACTGAAAAAGTTGATATAAGTGTAATAGCTCTAAAAAGACTGTTGGATTAAAGCAAACACATGAATAGACTCTAGGAATGTTTCCTATGGCAATTTACTGTGATCAGCACAACTAAAAAAAAAAATAGAGAACCAAAAATCATTGTGTAGCAATGTTTTTCTTTCTTTTACTACTTCACAATGTCCTCATAGAGCACTTATCAAGAAAGAGAGTCAGGCCATGGTTTGAAGTTGACTTTATAAAAGCAAATGATTGTGATTTGATGAGGAGCTAGAAGCATTAGGGGATTTTTATCAGCCCAACCCTGGGAAATTTCCTACGTACTCTGCTTCAGTGAGTCATTTGTGAATCTAGAACTAGTTGGTATTGTGTCCCAAATTGAGAGGCACAGTGACAGGCATTTTTTCAAGTATAAAAAGGCTGCTTATTCTTCAACCTACTATAATTTTAGTAGATATGTTTTAAAAATTAGGATTCCATCCTGACACCCAGTAATTGAATATAAATACAATTTATTACTTTTTTATAATATATTTACAAGTGTGCTTGTCAAGACTCCGGGGTATAATCTGGAAGCCCTGAGGTAGGGTAAAATACTGGTGAATGCACACTTGGGATTTGTGTGTTTGCTTATCACAACCTATCACATAATCCATTGATCAGAGCTTATCTGAGGTGGCCATTCATTTATCTATATATTTTATTGATATGTTGACCTAGCTCACATTTGTTTAGCTCTTTGTAATTAATAAAGTATACTTAGGCAAATTTTCTCCTTTTATCTTGACAAGATTTCTATTGAGTTAGATATGACTCTGAGAAGAAGGAAAATGAGAGCCATGATCATCCTGACTTGCCCGAGTACGCATGGCTGGTGAAGGAGACCGACATGGTGCAAATTCAGAACTTTCAATTCCAAGCCCATTATTTTTCCTACCACACCCCAACTGCAAGCCTTCTTGTTAGAAGCTGGGTAGCAGATGGCATTCCTTGTGTGGTTCTGGAGGAATAAAGATTCCGAGGTGACAGCCCACTCAGGTGTTCTGCATTAACATCCAGCTGTGCAAGCAAGGTTTGCAGGAGAGCATTGTGACAGTGGCACTGAGGGTCCGGAGACTCACCCTCAGAAGATCCGAGGTTGATTTTAGACCTGTTTGACAACTTACTTCATTACTTTAGACCTTTCCTCAACTTTAGAGTGAGTAGCTGGATTGGGGGATATTTTAGATCAGTGGTCAGTAAACTATAGCTCCCTGGGTGAAATCTGGCCTATGTTTATACATAAGATTTTACTGGAACATAGCTATGCCCATTTGCTCATCCTTTAATGGCAGAATTGAGTAGTTGAGAAAGAGACCATGTGCCCTGCAAAGCCCTTTACTGAGAATGTTTGTCGACTCCTGTTTTAGATCTTTCTTTATATTATTTTAGTTTATTAAAAAAATTGCCATTGTCTTATTTTATTTGTCAATGAAAGAATAAGAATTTCTTAAAGAAGAACTTCTGAAGTACATCTTTGACAAATGCGGGCACTTGTTTTAGCCTATAATGATTTGGCTGTCATTGCAGAGGGTCTCTGGAGAAGCCCTCTTTCTCATTGCAGGAACTAAGAAAGGTGTTTTCTAGGTCTGTATCCCATTTCCACAAATACAGATTCAATTAAAGCACCTTTCCTTTTAATTTTCCCATTCTTTATTGTCATTCAGCTTTGGGTTGAGGCAGTGAGATTGGTGCCCCCTGGGGACCTCCTGCAAATGCTATTCCACAGAGTAGTGGTTTCCCGATGTGTGTCTCATACAAAACCAAACAATACAAATAATGCTTCTATTGTACCTTTCCTATGGCTGGTCTCAAGCGGGAGAGACTGTTGTCATAAAACACCACAAAGCTGCTATAGAAATGGGCAGGCAGAGGAGACAGTCCTCTGACGGCCTCAGAAACTCAAGGGAAACTTCCTCTGAACCGACAGCTGAAAGCTGCAGGGTTTTTGGTTGGTTATTCACTGAAATGTGAAGATTCCTTATCTCAATGAGGAATTGCGGAACATTCATACTAATATCTACATGTAAATTATTGAGCAGATGATCAAAATATTATAATCTATAAAATATTAACTGAGAGGCAGGAGTGATTTTTTTTAATAAAAGTCTAAGGTTGTTGGATAACTGCTAACTGTGGCAACATCAGGTTATTTCTTCCATTGTCTTCTAATGTCTAACCTGGATAAAATGCCCAAGTTAGATAAATAAATGGGGAGTCAGAGCTATGGAAATTCATCCTGGCACAGGCTCTCAAATTGCTTAGGCTATCCTGTTTTAAGCAAATAATTACTTTTTGTAGGTTAAATAACTCAGCTTTTTGTAGGTTAAAGTACTATTCATGTTAGGTCTAGAGGGTAGCTAATTATTGATTGTTAGATCTAAAAGATGAGTAAGATATCTTCACAAGGACTGTATAGCATTGCAGAGATTTGGAAATATTTCTTTGCATTTGGTATAGATGATGAAGAAAAGTGGTTTGGGTTGGAAGAAAGATCTAGGTTTGGCAAGGCTGCTCTGAAATGATTATAATGTTAATTATAATGTTAATTTAAGAATGGTCTTAAAAGGGAAAAAGTTTTCTCTCTATTGGGTTCCAATCCATGGGCCAAACAGAAGAAAATTCTCCCTTCCTAAAATTACCAAGTCCCACAGCTGAATGTGTAGACCATGTCTGATCTCTGCCTTGTTGATCCCCTGGCCAATTAGTCACGTGGAAACAAAGCTGTCAGATGGCAGTGCTTTGGTTTGCTGACCTCACAGATACATTCCTTGTTGACGGACGCCACGCCAGCTAGTGAGCATCTGAGTGGCGCTCTCTGTCAGGTCTTCGGGAGAGGAACGCATGCTGGGGCAGACATCCTGCACTCATTCCAGAGCCAGAGGGTCTCAGGAATAGTCAGCTAAGGTGCTCATTTGAAAATACATTCTTATGTATTTATTCCACAACCCCAAGACAGGAGTTGCTACCCCCCAAATAGGATTAGTCCCCATTGCAGTATAGCCCAAGAAACTCACAGAACTCAGACTATAGCAGCTGACAATAGGACCTAAAGCTGAATTGAACTCCTCCACTATTGAAATAACAATCTGAAAAAAGCCACAGGATAATTTCCCCTAAGTCTAATGCATGAGTTCTTTTTGAAGGCAGAGGTGGGTGGGTGGGAAGAGATCAACCAAAGAACTTGTATGCATGTATGCATAACCCATGGACACAGACAATAGGGTGGTGAAGGCCTGGGGGGGGGAGTGGGGGCGGGCTAGAAGAGGTCAATGGGGGGAAGAAGGGGACATATGTAATCCTTTCAACAATAAATATTTTATTTTTAAAAAAGAGAAAATAAATAAAATAAAATTCACGGGATAATTTTTCATAAACCTAATGCATGAGTTCTTTATTTTATTGAGAAGTCACATCAGAAATTAAACCTTATAAGTATCCAAACGCAATTACAAAATGAGGTGTTTATGGTGGCAATATTGTAAATGGGACTTCACTTAAATGCCAGAACACTTGCTATAAAGGTGGCAATAATGATGCTAAACATAATACACTGAGTTTTCAAATATTAATTCCTTTATTTTTTTTCTATTAGACATGATGAGGTTCAAACAGCCATCACCACACTGATTGTGGAACATGAGTGGCTCTGCCATTCTGTCCCACAGGCACTTATAAACAGAGCAGGAATCAGACGTAAATCCCTGGAAGTGAAACGACAGGATGTTACAAGGCTCAGAGCTCCGAGTGTAATTGTAAACCTGCATGCTAATCAGCCTGATTTTGAAAGATACCAATCACAGCAAAAGTGGCAATAAACAGAGAATTAATTTTCCAGGCGGACCGTGACTATTTGCGAGTCATAAAATGTTGCCAGCTCTGGAATTTACTTCTAGTGTACCGGTTGATCCGAGGCAATGTAATTTGTTGAGAACCAGCTATACGCCTGCCCCTGCGCTCCTTCCTTCATGAGTCCTAATCAAGCTCCTCCTCTGGGCAGGCATCATGCTAAGCAGTAAGGGAGATCCTAAGGAAGCATGCGGCATGGCTTGGTCCTGGAGCAGCTTATAGTGTGGTTGGGGATGGGGGTGGGAAAGTTATATACACCAACTAGAAAGATTCAAAAGAAAAAAACAACAACAGGGAAATTTAGATGCTTCCATTGGATTTATCAAAGTCCATTTCAGATGGGAAGAAAGCTACAGAAAAGGAATAAGTGAGTTAAGCTCTGATGCTGCTCAGCCAGGTTAGAGAAAAGGAAAAAGTGACTGAAGAAGCCACTCATGTCTAACCTTGGACTAGGTCCCTGTACTTGTGTGTTACATAAAATAACCCCCTTGAAGCAGCTGTAGGAGGAACCCATGCCTCTCATTTGATAGATGGTGAAAGTGTAGACTTAAGGCTTCTACTCACTTTTCACATCCCAGCCAACATGTCCTCCCTTCTCCAGGAAGACTCTTCCAGGGGCTGTATTGCATTTCTATGGCTTTGTCTGAATGTCTTTACTATAGCACTCAACAGAGTGAATAGTACCCCAGTGCCTGCCTGCCTTTCCTAAACGTAGGAATTGCCTTTGCATCTTCTCATCCCTGGTACTTAGCATAACATCTTCAGTGTAGCTTGTGCTAACCATGTGTCTGCTGAATGAATGAACCGTGGCAAACTGCTTGTAGGGCAGAGCTGGGATTAATATTCAGTTTTAAAAATCCAATACCAATACTCTTCCCACCATTCCATGTTACCTATGCACGGGAGAACTTTTTCAGAGAAACAAACAAAACCTTAAATTCTGTCCTGCCATTCTGCTTTGTCCTGAGGTGAGTACATATTTTAGGAAAACAACTGTACCTGAATGAGCCCACCAGTGAGGTAGTCACTCAGGTGGTATGCAGAAAGTCAAGAGTATTCTTAGATCATTTTCACACAAAAAATGTCTTGGAATCAAAGACCTTTCTTACTTTTGCTTGAAACACCTCTATTAGAAGGCTAAGTTTTCTGCATAATTACTCTGGTCTTTGCTTCATTTTAATTTTATTCAAGTGGCTATATAATCAATCTTAAATTTCCATGAGACAACGCAAGCAAAGAAATGCAGAGCTGGATTGAATGGTTCTTATCAGAATGTGCTCAGGAGTATTGTGCTGAGGGGTTAATGGCTGCTTGGTACATATTTGTGATTGTTCACCAATCTCAAAGTTTCAATATTTGAGAGAGTTTCAAAATGGTTCCAAGAGCTGGTCATTTCATTCTAAGACACAGATACTACCAAAGGAAACAAAACATTATAAATCGTTATTTTGGATGGGAAAGAGCAATCTCAATCTCAGTCTGCTGAGAAACCTGACACCAGGAGCATTCTTAATAGTTAAGGGGGATTCTGGGAAGAATGTAGCCTGAGGGAAGCCGGGAGCCGCTTTTCCTTTGAATAGGCACATTGTTTACACTTCTGTGTGGGAAACTTGCCTTATTGGTACCTTATAAGGTGAAAGATCAAAAATAGACTTTGAATTGCAATCAAGTAATGTTGTCTGTTTCAATACCATACTGAATATCAATTAGTAGGAAACATAAAAAAAGGATTAGTGCACTGAAAAATTAGATATTTTCACATATCAGAAAAAAGTATGCAAATTATGTGCTTTCTTAAGAACCCCACTGTCATCTCTGAGTTAACAAATCTAATATGCCACCTATTTAACAAAGAAAACAGGTCTTTATTTCTTTTCTATTGTTTTCCTTTCTTCCTTTCTTTTATTCTAGCCCTCCTACCTTGTCTCCCTCTCTTTCTTCTTCCTTCCTTCCTTCCTTCCTTCCTTCTTTCCTTCCTTCCTTCCTTTCTTTCTTTCTTTCTTTCTTTCTTTCTTTCTTTCTTTCTTTCTTTCTTTCTTTCTTTCTTTCTTTCTTTCTTTCTTTCTTTCTTTCTTTCTTTCTTTCTTTCTTTCTTTCTTTCTTTCTTTCTTTCTTTCTTTCTTTCTTTCTTTCTTTCTTTCTTTCTTTCTTTCCTTCTCTCTCTCTCTCTCTCTCTTTTTTTCTTTCTTTTTTTTTTTTGGGGGGGGGAGGACTTGGAAGTTATTAAAGCGAATGGTGAGTAGTGGAGCTTCTCTGACTATGGTTGCCAAAGTTTTAATAATTTGTTGGTTTGTTGAAAGGGCCATCCTGTTTGGTGACTTAGTAGCCATGTCACTTTCTTTTTGAACAACAGATTCTGTGATGGTACAGAAAAGATGTACAGCTTTCCTTTGTGCATAGTGAAGTAGGAGGCACTTCCCTTCTTCCACACCCCCTCTCTCCCCTCCTTTTTGTCTTTCCATTTGTTCTTCTCTGGTTTTCCTTTATCAGCCACACAGTGCTTTCATTTCACTTTTCTAGTCCGAAAGGAAAGTCAGGCATTTCTACCTGCAGGTTTTCCTAGAACTTTAAACCAATAGAGTGAACAGGAATCATCTTCTCTAATCCATCTACACTATTTCTGTTAACACTATCCACTTCCATTACAAAGTCCATTCTTCTAGCCTCCTCTCTTTTCCAAGCTCCCCCTGTCCAGGCACTGACTCCACCATTCATTTGCCACCTGTGCCTTTCTTTTCTTCCCTCCCTCTGAGTTGTGGGGCTATTTATGTCATCACTGAACTACTACAATGGCCTTTGTTGTGTTTTCTCTAACTAGTCCTTACCATAAAATTCATCTGATTATTGATTCCCAGATTTATATTTTCAAAACCCATCTCTGGTCGTATTATTTTGAAGCCCTAAAACATTCACTGTCAACCTGATGGTCTTCAGAAGAGAGTTCAGACTTTATCTTAGCATTCTGGTTTGTACTGAGGATTTGGGAAACCCGTATTAGTGAGTATGAAGCAGAAAGGAGTGCAAATAATAATACCTTCATTTCAGGGTTGTTTGGAAGATTAAATAAGATCATTTGTAGCACAGGGCATAGTGACACTCATCTAAATGGAATAAATACATATTAGTTTTATTGTCTTCCTCTATTTGGGGATTGTTGGAGGAACAGAGAAAAGAGATTAGGTCTTCCTTTTGCTCTGGCTAGACTGCATAGAAGATTATGATAGTCTTTGAAATATAATAATTTTTAAACAATTCCATCAACACCTAGAATTAAAACCTTGGGCTGGAATTTGTTTATTAATCAATTTCTTTTGTAATGTATTTCAGAAGCTTTGTAAAAACAAAAATTAAATAAATCTTTGCAGCAAAATCTCATATTAGAGCCTTGCAAATGGTACTGTATTCTGTAATTTAAACAGGGCCATTTTTAATACAGTTTTAAAAATTACATGGCTGTATTATTCAAATGAGAAAAGTAGTTGATGTGCATTCAGATTAGTTCCTTTAATAATGCTTTATAAAACTCTGTGGCTATTACTGACTCAGTAGTACAATGATAATTTGCAATGCCCCATTGGTTTCAATAAAAGGGCAGAGAAAATGGTTCAAGTTATCTTAGAAAGGCTAATATGAGGCAGTATAAAAAGTAAGGGATTTTTTTTAAACTCAGAAAATAAAAGGTACAAAGAAAAATATATGCATTCTACCCACTTACGTTCCCCAAAGAGGTTCCCGCTTCTAGGATCCGAACATAAGCTGAATTTATAATAGGAGTGTTTAAGGCACTATTTACTCTTCAACCTGAATAGGATAAAACCTGAGAGTGAAAGTTTTGAAGCTCCAAGAGAAGGCATGCAGCAAGAAAACCTAAGCCCTGGAGACAATTAGTAAAAAGAGAATTTCTACTTCAGAAGGGGATGTTAGAGAGTTATTTAATCCAGGGGTTCTTTGGGGAAGGAGAAGGTCCTGAGTGTTTGGATCCAGTTACTTGTTCAAAAAATAATAATTCATCAGAAATTGAAATTGCTAATTTAAAGCTGATTAAGATTAGACCTCTTCTAAATCAGTATGTTCTGGTTCTGATGTTGCCACTAAAGCTGGTGTCACTACTGCTGGCCTCCCTCAGCTGCCCCAAGTCACCCTTCCTCTGCAGGATGTAGCTCTAGAACAATCAATTATGAGAGCCTTTAGACTTTGGGGAAACACCACACTTGCAAATGACAACAGGCAATATGATGGTAGAGAACCATCTTGCTTTTCTCAAAACCCCCAAATCTGAGAGTTACTTGTTCACCCTCACAGGTTTCCATGCCTCATGTTTACACCTGTGGTTTCCCATTCAGTCATCGGCAAGATGTCTCTTCTGACGTGTTTTTCCTGATTTTCATTCTTTGTTGCAACTCTTCTTGTATCTTCTCAGAAGGGAAAATGACATAGTACCTTACTCAAAGACCCTAGCTCTTACTGACAGTCCTGCAATCTGACCCATACCCTGTTATCTATAACTGAATTTGATTCCATTTTATTTAATTTTCTATAAAAAACCCATCCATTTGTTAGTTGCCCTTCTCTTGAAATGAAAAAATAAAAGTTTGCAAGTGAATAGATTAAAATTATGCTTTGGTTTCACTATTTGAAGACTTACTTTCACCCACCCAGTAAGCCTGGAAACAAAGATGCTATTAAATAGTATGAGCATTAGACCCAGGTTTTAAAATTTTCAATGACAAATTCATGGCTCAAGCACATGACAACGAAGGAAAGAAGGCAGATATGTGGCAACATAGATCACCACAGAGCCTGCTAAGTACATATGAATAACACTGGAGCATACTTGCTTAGGTAGTGAGTCTGTGGTAACTGTAACAATGGCATTTTCTGTTTCCAATTAAATGCTGGTTCATTTAGTAGAAACCATTCCCAAAGGAACAATCATTTTGAGACTCTAAAATCTCTGACTAGTATATTTTAACTCCATCAACTCTCATTGCCTTCTGTAAAACATCACAAAATCTCAAGGTTAGAATTTATTTCACGAAGAAGGAATATTTTGTTTTGTTGTGTTTGCCTAGGAGAGAAAAAGTAAACACACATGGTCTTGAACAGTGTTCAGCTGTTTAATACTCTAAGTTGCAAGTAGCGAAGAAATATAGTTTCCTACAACCATAAGCTTTTACTCACATGTGGTTCTATTTTTAAGTGTTCCTTCAGAGAACATCCCTCTCCTCCTCTCTATTTTTTGACTGATAGTGAAGAATGGTCTTTTATTTGGATTCTCCATCTAATTACAATTGTTTTTTCTAACACAGACACTATCACTTCCTCAGATAGGCCTCGTTTGTTAATTTGGGACTTGTATTAAATATTTACTTTAACATTCTTTTGAGATCCCTAGGGGCTTGACAACACTAAGGAGTTTCCCAATCAGGACTGAGATGTCTTTAAGTGCTTTTTACCTTCTTTCCTAAACAAGGAAGCGAGAAAAGAAGGATCTGCTACTCTGAAAACTGAATCCTATGCTGGATGCACAAGCACTTGTCATCACTCATTTATCAGCCTGTCCCTAAATGATTCATTATTTCATCATCCATCCATCTATCCATCCATTCACCTAATCTACATAATTACTATTTTTTGAGCAATTAGTAAATTAGATATCCTGGTAAGTGTTGAGAACACTAAAACAGACTAAGGTTTATTCTGTCCTTCAGGGAGCAAAGATGAGTCATCAAATTCGCTTGAAATAAACATTGAGACTTTTAATTAATTAACCAACTTTGCCTGTGGTATACTACATGTCTTTCATCCATAAAATACCCAGCTTGTTAGCAAGGTTGTCTTTCACAGCATTTATTGAGTTTTTATAGAGATTTAAGGAAGAACTATATTACCTTTTGCTTTCCAGATCATTGCTTTGGCAGAGAAAGATAAGGCAGGTAAAAAACAAACAAACAAAACAAACAAACAAACAAACAAACAAACAAAAACAAAGACTGTGAAATAATATAACACATTATCAACTATGAACTCAATGGAAAAGTGTTCACATTTCATCTAAATGTGACCAATGGTTAAGATGGAATGTGCTTCTTAAAATGAGTAAAATCTAAGACTCTATATATTGGCATGTGCTTTTAAAATGCATTTTCATGTTGCATTATGGAAAGATTTGCATAGCTTAATATAGCCACAATGAGATATCAATTTAAGTATCCAGTGAACCCTTCAACCTGTGGAGATTTTCTTCTTGCAAATGAAAGGCTAAAACTGTTACTCACCCTGCTCTCAGAATAGAACCAAGGGGGACACCCAATGGAACTGAAAAAGCATACAAATGCATACAAATGTGGAATGGATAAAAAAGAAAGGCTTTCTTTCTTTCTTTCTTTCTTTCTTTCTTTCTTTCTTTCTTTCTTTCTTTCTTTCTTTTCTTTTCTTTTCCCAAACAAACAAACAAAAACAAAGACTGTGAAATAATATAACACATTATCAACTATGAACTCAATGGAAAAGTGTTCACATTTCATCTAAATGTGACCAATGGTTAAGATGGAATGTGCTTCTTAAAATGAGTAAAATCTAAGACTCTATATATTGGCATGTGCTTTTAAAATGCATTTTCATGTTGCATTATGGAAAGATTTGCATAGCTTAATATAGCCACAATGAGATATCAATTTAAGTATCCAGTGAACCCTTCAACCTGTGGAGATTTTCTTCTTGCAAATGAAAGGCTAAAACTGTTACTCACCCTGCTCTCAGAATAGAACCAAGGGGGACACCCAATGGAACTATGGAACTGAACAAATGCATACAAATGTGGAATGGATAAAAAAGAAAGGCTTTCTTTCTTTCTTTCTTTCTTTCTTTCTTTCTTTCTTTCTTTCTTTCTCATAGCTTATAATCAACCCAATGGGTTTAATTTCTGGTGAAATAAAGTCACTGAAACAAAAAACATTGTAGGGCTTCAGAAATAGACAGTTATATGAATAAGAATAACATTTTCCAGTTCTTCTAGTGGGATCAAAAATGCTGTAGGGAAGACAACACCAAAGACAGCCTCATGCTTCTGGGTATGATGTCGTAGTCTACAGCAGCGGTCGTCAACCTTTTGGACCTCATGGACCACCAGTTGGCGACTGCTGGTCTACAGAGCCCAGGGAGCAATGCTTCCATACTGCAGCTGTGGAAACTGCAAGGATCCTTGGCTCCCACACATTGTTCCACACAGGCAGCTTATTGATTCTGTTGGGGGTGCATGAAGTGCAGCTTCCACTCAGGGCTTTCTCTTTTTGAAAGCTGGGCCTGTCCAGTATCCCGAAGACAAGTCCATCTTCCTTAACTCTCAGAGCTCCTCACCCATTTGCTCAATAACAGAGTAAGAGGCACTAACACAGTGTCTCTTTGGGTTAGGTTTTCTTCACCTGGAGTTTGACTGGGTGATCTCTAAGACATTCCACAGCCAGCCCCTCTCCTACCACTCACTTGTGCCATGAGAACTATGAGCATTGGCCCTTCTTTCCCTGAGATGGCTGTCTGGCCTCTTCTACAGCCTGAGAACATGTGTACTTGAGGGAAGAGAGCTGTTAGTCCAAGAGGCACAGAGACAGTAAGTGTCACAACTGATAGAATACTGAGAATCAGAGGACTTGACATTCCAGATAAAATAATGTAGGAATGCTTTTCTAGTTTTTTGACTCTTCATTGAGTGATGGTTTCATTATGGAAAATTTGCATACTAGGCCATAGTGTCCACATAAAGAGCAAGGGATTATTTAATTAAATGGCAATGTAGAACAGTGATATATTTCCCTTAGGAAATGTGGATATAGTAAACCCACTCTTTTCTCCAACTCTGCTCTTTAAAATAATAACTTTTCATTTTATCTTACCTAACAATACTAATAATAATGCATTGAGGAAAAATGTAAATAAAAATCAACCATTAACATTTTGGAACATATCCATTCACTCTCCTCTCTATACAATTGTTCTGTCTTTCACCCATCCATCCATTTATCTAGCTAACCATGTACCAGACTACAGAACCTTAGCACTCTCTTCCAAAAACTATTCAGTTTTAAAAAGCCACAAGGATATTTCCTAAAACTGTATCTGCCATGTTTTTCTCTCTTACTTGGTTTTGGTTTGAGGTCTGGGTCTCAGAAGTTCATTTTAGAGAGAGTGAGAGTGGCTACTGCTGATGACACCCTTCATGAAAATGTCTGTGTCTAGGCCATGGGTTGCCTCTTGGTGTTTCATTTCTTCTGGTAGCCCAAGCCAAAACTTGGATGGCCATCATTGGTGTTTCCTTTCTTTCAAATTCTATCTGTGAGTAAATGCTGACCACTCTAGTGTAATATATTATTACCTCTAGACTTTAACATTAGCTTCTTAGCCAGTCTCCCTGCTTCCTGTTCACCACAAAACAGCAAGAATGATGTTTTATTAAACCTAAGTGTGATTTTTGTCTCTAGTTGTTACTAGGAATAGAGTAGTCTGTTGCCATGACCCTGAATGAGGCCAATCCCTCTGCCCATACCTGCTTCTGCTGGTGCTCTGTTCACCTTACATGGGCCTCTGTACAGTTCCCAAAGGGCACGTGGAACTAATTTTCTCAGCCTTGAATATCTCCAAAGGTCTTCATTTTCTTCTCATTATTTGGTCGGATTAGTTTAGCTATGACTTCATTACCATCTAACATCAAGTATTTTTGTTCAAAAGGTCAATTATGTTCTGAGAAGACTTCATGAAATTATAGGTCAATATGGCAGGACACTTGGTTATTCTCTTGCCTCAATTTGGATTAGCTCTGAAGAGCCATTTCAGCTTCAAAGCTCCCGGTGGAATCAGCGGAGGCCTCTGTTACACCTGCATCTCAGTTCAACTTCTTTTTTCACACAGTCATGCAACTTTTATTCCCTCACAATTGTTTTATTTATTGATTGTTGTTTGAGAACACTTTCAATAAACTTCCTGCATCTCAATCTGCATCATGGCTGTTTCTTAGGGCACCTGATCTAAGAAAGTTGGTCACAAGAGTGAACTAAGAAAACAGACCTTAAATTGAGATGTTGGAACTAACTCATTGATGAATGAGGGCAACATCACTGATGGTAGGTGGAGTACAGATAAGCTCTAGTGTGCCCTGGTGTTGTATGTATTAAAGCTTTTACTGATGGTGAATTGATATGGAGAATTAGGAAAGAATTGCATTGGCAGGTGCAGTATTTTAGGGGCTTGAGAAGTTCAGGGGATGTAGTAATTACAAGGAATATGGAATTCTATGACTCTTAATGAGTGCAAGTTATAATTTGGAGAAAAACAATGAAATGTGAAGAATGATTAATCACCAACTTAAAGAATAAAAGTCAGGGGGCTCCTTCATAATAAACAAAAGAATGCTAATTTCTTGCAGTCAGATGATAGAAAAAGCTGAAGATGATGCCTAGAACTTGATTGAAAATATAATATAGCTTCATAGAAGGCTGAGTTCTCAATCTGGCAAGTTTGCTGTGCTGTGCTGTGACTATAGCTGGGAAGGAGAGGGACTCTAAGGCTTGGGGTGGGATATCTAAATCAATACCTTTGACAATATTAAAAGCCCATGTTTGACTGAATTCTTGGGACCTGTAGAAGTGTCCCACTCCTTACTGTTAAATGCCTGAACTTCAACTTGCTTAAATAAAATGCAGATAACTCTGTCCTAAAGGGCAAGATGCACCCTCTCTCCTCAAGGATTTACCCTACTGCTCTCTTTTTATGCAAAGACAATGTGGCTATTTCAAGAAAAGAATGAGTTGACAATATGGGGTGAAATAAAAATTCTTCTTCTTCATAAGGAATCCAGCTTTCTTATTACTTCTGAAACAAACTAAGGTATCTTTATCTTTGCCTCTCTGGTTTCACATTCACTACTGGGAAAATTTGTAAAAAGATTGGGATGTACTTGCAAATCAGTAGCTACCCCAACTAAAAAACAGGTACCTATGTAGATATCCTTGTGGGTAAAACTTTATTTAAGAATAAAATTTTCCTAGCATCGTTACTCTACCAGCTGTATGCTCTGTTGTTGTTTTTTTTGTTTGTTTGTTTAAGGGCCGTCATGGTGCTTTGTGTCAACCCAAGACTTTGCCGACCCCACATGACTTTCTGATTCCATTAACCACTAGCCCTTAACCCAGACTCTGATACATCCAAGTCGATTAGTAGGCGGCTGCTGCCCACACTTGATGTTAATTCCAGCCCCAGTGGCATCTCAACTGCCCTGTCTCTTATCCACATTCATTACTTCCTTCAGGAACCAACTCCCAAATTCTCTCCTTCCTAGAACAAGGCTTGCTTTCACTTTACCTTTTTGAACTTCCTACATATTTAAGTTTTCCTGTTCTTCTTGCTCATATTTATTCTATAGAACTTAAAGCTTTATATTTTATCTATCCCGATTAAACTCAAGGAGCATTATATTGTATTTCCTTTTATCCACCTAGAGAACTCATTCATACTGTGGTAATGTGATACATACTATTTAATATACATTTATTTCTAGAGATTTATTTTTACCTTGAGTCAAGATGGAGTGAAGGCAAAATAAAATAATTGCAAAGTTTAACTTCTTGAATAGTTATGAACGGAGATGACTGTTCATGATTATTTCCAGCTCTACTCTCTCATATATCATTTATGTTTCTCCAAACTCTTCCTTTGTCAACAGTTCTGTCTGACTTGTGTCAGTGCATAAGGTTCAAATGCTGAATCAAAAGAATAGCCAGTCATCAAATAGTGTTGCTACTGTGTTTCTTTAAATTGAAATAGTTGTTGAATGTAGGGCAGGAGATGAGCCAATTATAAAATGAAGAGTAAAATGCTAGACAGAGTTGAGTGGGGAGGCGAGTGTCCACTGTGGCTCATGCAAATCGAATCATTTGATGCTCAATCTCTTAGAAAAATGGAGGCAATGCTCTGGTGAGAGTTGTGTTCACTGTGGCCATAGCTGTGTGTGGGATGCAGTCTGGAACTTCAAAGGCACATTCCTATAACATAGGACATGCTCAAACACATTTGTGGAATAAACAATTGAATGAAAGGAATGAATAAATGGTATTTGTTTCTCAGAGCATCAACCCTGTCAGAGAAGACAGGGGTAAACATTTCTGTAATAAGGCAGGCTTAATTTTGACAACCACCACTCGTAACATTAGCAAGGGTGCAACTGTTACTTGCCTAGGAAGCTTACAGAAATAGGATTTATTTCTGTCGCATTGGAAATCTATGTGTGATATATACATATTACCATCTGCCCACTTTTGACAGAAAAAACAATTTTTTAAAAAATATGTTTTTATTGATTTTTAGAGAGAGAGAGAGGAAGCGAGAGGGATAGAGATAGAAAGATTGATGAGAGAGAAGCATTATTGATTGGCTGCCTCCTGCACGCTCCCTACCAGACTGGGAATCAAACTAGGGACCTCTTGGTTCCTGGGTCTATGCTCAACCAATGAGCCACACCAGCTAGGCGAGAGAAAAACTATTAACTGGTAATGTCCTAGTGTAGGAATCAGTTTTTCCTTTGCCCTTTACTACCATCTTTTCTTCCCCATTCCAAAAGTTTCACAGAAAGATTATCGATATACTGACAACAGGCTTTAAATCAAAGCACACAGCTAAGTGGGTCTTTATTTGCAATCTTTCTTTAGTATACAGCCAAACAATGATGTGTTTTGCATGAAGCTGATATAGAAGTGGAAACAAGTGTTTGAGGTCACAAAATGAAACATGGTTTGCTAACTTATAACTAATGTTTCCAGACATTACATATTTCTTAAGCACTTATGAGTAAAGTTCTGTCAGATGCTATGGATTAATTTGAAAAGGAGCATATTTAAGCACCTGTTCTTAAAGAGAATGCCATCTAAATTGGAAAATGCAGAACACTTGTGATGAAGACAGAACTTGTGTGTGTGATCAAATTATAATAAAATACAGTAAATAAGTTCCACATAAATAATGCAAATGATAGAAAAGCACAAATGCTGCCGGGCTGTCAGAAGGATGACATTTTGTAAGCAACTCAGAGAAGGTTTGTGCCTTCACAGTAAAAATAGCTCCCTGCAAACAAGAACTGTAAGTCAGCCTTTTTAAATCACCATTTTGGCATGTGAATGATAACAGTATCAGCTGCAATTTTTCTGAATAAAAAAGAGGGGTTAGATGTGATGCATATAGAGGTGATGATATGATGGCAAAAATAATCATTCTACTGACTTGGCCAAAAGCTCAAGTGTCAATGTAACTCCTGTATTGAACAAGCAAAACTCAGGGGTTGTAATCATAAAACAACTTCATGTTTGGGGCTTCTCTCTCTCTCTTTTTTTTTTGTTCCTGGCAGGCCCCATAATATTTTTTTTTATTTTTTGTTTGTTTGTTTAATCCTCACCCAAGGATATTTTCACTGATTTTTAGAGAGAGTGGAAGGGAGGGGGAGAGACACAGAGAGAGAAACATCAATGTGAGAGACACATAAATTGGTTGCCTCCCACACCACCCCCACCCCCCCGATTGGGGCTGGAGGTCGTGCCTGCAACCGGGGTATATGCCCTTGACCAGAATCGAACCCATGACTGTTCAGTCCTCTAGCCAATGCTCTAACCACTAAGAAAACCAGCTATGGCTCTCCTTATTCTTAAATAATAAAATGTCTTATAGACAAGTTAAATCACAAAACACAGGCCAGTTCAGTAATAAGCATGATCAATACCATTAAAAAAACCAGTTAACATTTAAAACCCGCAATTTATTGAAAAGCTAAACTCCTCTCCTCCCCGCTGCAGCAGGGGGAAGTCTCCTGTCAGGGCAAGGGAGTTGGCTTCTCCTTTCTGACCCCACCTGAGACTTGTCTGCTGCCTCCACCAGCTTGCTCACCATAGTAGTTCCTGACCACTTGGGGTTGGTGCCTGGGGAAGGAGGAGACAAAGGTGTTAGGAAATATCTTACTGCACTGATACAGTCCTGAACTGATGGGGTTTGCTGGACTTTGGAGGTGTTTAAAGCTAGTTTGTTCTCTCTCTCTCTCTCTCTCTCTCTTCCTCTCTCTCTCTCTCTCTCTCTCCTTATCCCTATCCCTATCCCTCTCCCTCTCCCTATCCCTATCCCTATCACTATCCCCATCCCCATCCCCATCCCTGACCCCATCCCTGTCCCCGTCCCCATCCCCATCCCCATCCCTATTCCTATCCCTGTCCCTATCCATCTCTCTCTCCTGAGCTTTTCATGGCTTCTTTGGACAGTTCCCTTATTTCTGAGAATTTTTACCTAAGAGTTCCTCTGGAAGGTCAAATAAATTACTATTCTTTCTTAAGTCTCTTTCCTCTGCTTTTAGGAATTCAGTCATACCTCTAGCTTCTCTAGGTTTTCTTTTCAGGTTGTCTTCTTGGACAAACCATGTGAGGCCTGTCCCATAGAAGACCTACACGGTCCAAGAAAGTCATTTACCCATCTATTTGTGCAAGGTTGTTAAGCACTACATGGTGAACACCTCCTTTGGAAAAATTTCATTTGATCTAATCCTTTTTGCAAAGAATCTGAGCCACAGCTGAAAGGTACCATCTTAACATCTGTTTGTGTGAGTATAGTATATTGATTAAGAGAATAGGCTATATAATTTTGATCAAGTTAACTCTTCCACGCTCTAGTTTATTAGTTTTTAAAAAATTAATTGATAGTGTATTTGTATATTATTTAGCAGTCTGTCACATAGTAAGAGTGGCCAGTATGTAGGAGCTATTATTATTTATTAAATAATTGTGCTTGAGAATAAAAAAAAAGTATATTTAAGTATACTCTCTGAAAATGTGTCAATCTTATAATTATCACTGAACCCTGAGATTTCAAAATAAATATGTCTAGTGATTTGAGTGTTGGCTGAAATGTTTACACTGTACAAAGTTTGGATGTCTTCAGTATATTATTCACTCTCTTAGTTATACATTTTCTCTTCTTCTTACTTTACTCGAAGGGGAAAAGGAAAAGGGTTTATTAACATGCTCTGATGTGTATGTCCTTCCCTAACATTGCTTTTTACAGGAAAAATGCCTTTTGGTGATAGAAACAGAGTGGTGTGAATAGGGCAACAGTAAATCTGTCCTAAAATCACTTTCTGACTGTAAATCATCATCATGGAGGATTGGCTTTCTGCTCATGGTGACACTTCACCCAGTGAAGTGACCGGAAGGATTGGAAGTGATTTCTACTATACCGGCTCCTTTGCCATGATTCATTTCTGTCCCCGTCTCAGCCTGAGCAAGTGGAAACATAGTTTCTGGTCCTGAGAATCAAAAGATGGCAGGGCCATCACAATGAAATCTCCAGACATTACTCTACCTCCCACATTGTCAGCTCCCAGTAGATAAAAAATTTTGAAGCAGTTGCTTGGATTTGTCAATGTTGCTTTAAATTGAATCTGTTTTGCATTCCAGGCTTGTAGGTGTGAGTGCCAATAAGAATAGGTTAAATCTTTAAATTACTAAGATTTCACAAAGAGTAACCTTAAGTAATTATATGCTTCATGCAATTATATTTTTATAGGGCAATTAAATATTTTAAATTAAAATTGATATAAAATATTGGTTGCCACTATGCTCAATTAATATTTGACAAAGGAGGCAAGAACAAACAATGGAGTCAAGACAGTCTCTTCAATAAATGTTGTTGGGAAAATTGGACAGATACATGCAAAAAAAATGAAACTAGACCACCAACTCAAACCATACACAAAAATAAACTAAAAATTGATAAAGGACTTACTAGTAAACATAAGACGGGAAACCATAAAAATATTAAAGGCAAAATATCAGACATATGCCAAAGTAATATCTTCACCGATACAGCTCCTAGGGCAGTGATGGTGAACCTATGACACGCGAACTCATTTTTTTTGGTTGATTTTTCTTTGTTAAATGGCATTTAAATATATAAAATAAATATCAAAAATATAAGTCTTTGTTTTACTATGATTGCAAATATCAAAAAATTTCTATATGTGACACGGCACCAGAGTTAAGTTAGGGTTTTTCAAAATGCTGACACGCCGAGCTCAAAAGGTTCACCATCACTG
>NW_005371410.1:8513451-8520540 GCF_000412655.1 Myotis brandtii
ACAAGGACACATATGTAATACCTTAATCAATAAAGAAAAAAATAATGGTTGCATATTGATACATTTTTATATTAATTTAAACTTTTATTATAAAATAAAACAACTCCAGGAAACCACACCAACCAAACAAACGTGTGCCTTACTGACTTATTTCAGTTGAAAACCTTGTAACCCCCACTCAGGTCAAGAAGTAGAATTTTTCTAGCCACCCTTGCTGGATGTGACTTATCTTTATCTTACAACACTTTTCCCCAGAAGTAATAATGTCTTAACTTTTGTAGAAATCATTACTTTGAATTTCTTTATAGTTTTATCACCCAGTGTGTGTCCCTGGAAGCTATAGTTTAGCCTTATCCAGTTTTTTATTTGTTGATTTAAAATTTTCTGTTAATCTACAATGTTCCCTTCTGCGACTTTCTTTTCTTTCTTATTTATTTGGAGGAAGAACAGAAACCTTTGCTTTGTGGGGTTTCAAAGCCTGAATATTGCTGATTGCATACTCTAGGTATAGTTCAAATAAGTTCCTCTGTCTTTTATAGTTCCTAAAATTGGGCAGCTAGCTGGATCCACAGGATTTATCAGAATCAGCTACAATTGCTTTGGTAAGATTTTAGGTGTGTTTTTTTGGAGGGCAAAATGTCCAGTTGTGTGTTTTTTTTCTGTGATTTGAATAGGTGTTGATGTTCCATTCCTAGATTTATTAACTTAGATATTTGTTAAATTTGGTGGTATTCTAATTCCATATATTTTTTATTATTAGATACAACACTTTTAAAAAGGGATCCTCAGATACAATTTGGCTTCCCAGTGCTTCTGTTTCTATAGGAAAAGTAAGATCATTGCGTGATATTTTACATAATTTCTTAAGAAAATTAGATTCTTATCTTCCCAATGTAACACATCACCATTTACCTTTTCTTTTTAAAATACCTATTTTTTTTAGTAACTTGTAGTTTAACATATTTGGGTGTGTTTCACAAGTTATAATTATTATCATGATTGAAGCTCAAATTGTCCCAACTTTGGCCAGTGGGAGTCACTTCAAGTTGACTACTAGGTTCTTTTGACACAACTCTAGTAGATTTTGTAAAGCCCCTTGTTTAGGATGGAAGGATGCCACAGTGGCATCTTACTTATTTTCTGCCATAGACTTGGGAACTGCCATTCTTTCAAGGAGCTCTGGGTTCATTGAGTGGAAACAGAATTTCAAGACCACCATATGCATCCACTAGCGAGTATTATTGGTCTTAGTTTTTGGTCATTGTTTCTAGGCATTTTGAGGGGTAGCACTACAATATGTGTGTGCATGTGCACATGTGTCTGTGCCTCATCGGTGCATACAAGTACATCTAATTCAAATGGAGTCTTTTTATGTAACCTCTCTGGTATGTATTTCTTTCCTTCTACAGAAAACCCTGGTTCTCAAGGAGATAGGGGGATGATGGAATTAGAATATCCTATTCTACACATATCCAACAGTATAAAAATAACAGGTATATTATCATCCCTGATATGTGAGGGAAATTATTTTTAGAAATTGATTGCATATGCTGTTAACCACCACCCTATTTTTTAAATAATTGTACTGTTTTAAAAAATTCAGAACACACAGCCCTATGTGGGCATACATATAGACCATCTTCTCCCTTTAACCTTCATTTATAGCTCCACGTTTAATGCTGACTACCAGTCCTTACGTCAGAGTTTCTCTGATGTGATTTTGAGTATTTTGAATGTCTTTGAAGATTGTTTTCTGTGTTTCAGGAAGAACTCATGGAAATAATATTTTCTGTCTCTCTGCATGTGATAACAGTTAGTCTTTGATCATGTTTGAAAGTTAGTTTTGCTGCGTAAACATATTTTACTCATGTTTTCTTTTCTTGAGTATCATTATGTATTACTGTCAACAAGTCTAATAATCTAATTTTATCCCTCTTTTAAGATGCTTACATTTTTTTGTCTAGAAGCACAAAATATAATTTTTATTTTCTTACTTTTGTCTGTCACCTAATTCCTGAGTTTTTCTATGTATGACTTATGTTATTCCTTCATATCTTTGATCATTTTTACTGCTTTTAGTTTGTTTTGAAATAGGAGAGTGCAGTTTGATCCATTTTGTGGGCATGCCCTTCTGGAATGCTTGTTTTGATTCTTTTTTTCTTTTATAATAACTTTGAATAGCAGTAGATCTTTCTTTTCCTGTTGCTCAGTTTTCGGTGAAATTAATTCTGGACTTTTAGATAGCTTCCAAATGCACACATTTCCTTATTTGTTGTTTCATTTAGTGTTCACCAGTATGCCCACTCATTCACTGAGATTTTTTGGTTCTGTTCTACCTCCCCATACCTCCACCTGATTTTATCTGAAATTCCTTCTTCTTTTGTTTAAATTGCCTGAATCCTGCTCAGTTGGATTTTGTTCTCAGCAGTTTCTCCTCAGAGTGGGTCCCAGTTCTTAGGGATTAGTTTGCTCTGTTCTCTTCATACTGTAGTGCCAGCACCTTGGACTCCCCCAGGGTTCCTAATTCAGCTGCTGTCCTCAAGTTTGACCACCAAACATCCAAGGAATAGCTGGTGGCAATTTGGGGGTTCTCTTGTTGTGTGATCTGCTAAATATCTGTGCTTCCTTTTGCTTTCTCCTTCACTGGCAATGACCCAGGAATGCCCTGTGGTGGTCTGTTCCCACACGCTTGTTAATGAGGATAATGGGACAACTTCTCACCTAGTTTTGTTATAAATATCATCCATGGACTTTTAGTTTTACTATCTAGTTCTAAAACTAGATATGCATCACTCATTTTGATATGGGTATCTCAAGAAATTCAAAAGCTATGCCATTCTTACCACCTTTATTATTTTCTTTTTAAACATAAAATTTACTAGAATTTTTCTAATACACAGATATAAAATATACACACGCCAGTGTGCCACAAAATCTACATTCCAGTTGTTATTTTTAAAAATAATGTAAATGTGCCGAACCGGTTTGGCTCAGTGGATAGAGCGTCGGCCTGCGGACTCAAGGGTCCCGGGTTCGATTCCAGTCAAGGGCATGTACCTTGGTTGCGGGCGCATCCCCACTGGGGGGCGTGCAGGAGGCAGCTGATCGATGTTTCTCTCTCATCGATGTTTCTAGCTCTCTATCCCTCTCCCTTCTTCTCTGTAAAAAATCGATAAAATATATTTTAAAAAAATAATGTAAATGTAAGAGTATTTAGAACACAGACTGTCTTTTACTTTTAATCCCAATAAAACTTTAAAATTCACCCAGATACTGTTCTTTACCTAAAATTCTCTTAGTGAGTTCACAGATGAAGATATGGTTTCATTCATGTTGAAAAACCTAAACAAAAAGGTACCATGTGGGCATTTTTTGTTGACTTTTCCACTATTCATATTAGATATATACAGACAACATGTCTTTGATGTCAGTTTTTGAGTAACAACATATTTTGTGAAAATAGGTAAACAGTGGGTTGTGTGAGTACTTTAACATTTGTATTTGTAACTGAAAGGATAGATAATAAACATTGCCTTGCATATCTTTTCCTTTGAACTTTGAGCCTAGTATATTTGTAAAGTAAAAGCAGTTACCATTTGACATACTATAATTTTTCAGAAAAGCCGACAGTTACTCCTGTTAGTTACAGTAGGCCTGTAATGAATGCATATCTAAGCTAATTGCCTTATTTTAAAAAGTATAGCAGTTGTAAATGGGTTCTGATAATTTCATCTAGTGAATATTGTCTTGTAGTTGTACCTGTAATCAAAAACAAAATTAGATTTTTGATACTCCTCTTTATCCTAAGGTATCCCTAAGAATGTAATATGATGTCATATATCAAAAAGTTTCCCTGGCAACGCTCACATAATGTTATCCAGTTTTATATGATTTTTTTTCCACTCTAAATAAGAGAATCCTATTTAAAAGAAGCATTCCACTTCTACTGTGTCACTTATAATGTGTTGTCATGCTTACAAATTATAACCAATATAGACTAATGCTAACACATTTATGCTAAATATTTCCACTTCAATAACTACAGTTGATAATCAGAATAGATTTCTTTCCTGTCTAATGAAAAAGTAAAATCTCTACTTGAAGAAGTTTGAGCCATTAGTCAGATAAGAATAACCAAGTTTATGCTCAATATGTTATTGAAGTCAAAATGAGCAAAAAGTGAGGAACCAAAACTTTTAAACTACCTATTTATATTGAAAGTGCCTGAAGAGTCCCAGAGTCTCATCAATAAGATCATAATCTTTTCCTACATCCTTTTAAACAGGTAATTTTGATACCTGGCAAACTTCAGAGGGCAATTTGTAGATGAAACCATTTCCTCAAATGTGGGTACTGAGTATTACAAAGGAAAACCCATGAGCTTTGGAGTCACAAAGCCCTTAGTTCAATCCTGGCTCAAAGTCTCCTTATGTGACCCAGGATAAGTTACCTTCCTTCTGGGTTCTGTTTCTTCACCTATAAAACAGGCCTGGGAATTTTTTATTTAGAGTGTGGTTTCTAGATTTCAAGTTTGGCGTATTGCATATTATAGACATTTAAAAATTTACCCATTCCCTTGTCACATGCAAAATAATATATTTCCCAAAGTGAATGCAGGAAATATATATGATTTGAAAATCTCCCTAGATGACTTTCTATGCCCCCACTGCTTCTGAAATCTTGGTACCTTAAATTTTTTAGCTTTTTCATCTCAGAAAGCAAGGCTTCAGGTATGCAGGACCAAGCAACTAAACAAATCAATCTTTTGGATACCAGTCACTAAAATATTTAATTAAAATTGACTGTAATTAATCATTGGCACCCTATTTGTTTAAATTAATTAAATATTTGTTTCCTATGTATACCCATTATATTTATAAAACATCTGATTATGATTCACTTAAATGTCACCAATACTTTCAAGAGGAAAGCTGCATGAGTCTTTTTTTTTTTTTGCGGACTAATAAGTAATGAACACACTTACTATTTATACAAAAAACTGATTTATTGTTTTCACTTTAAGGCCCTTAGCATAGGAAAATGTAAACTTATAGAAAGTAGGATTTGTAAAAGTGGAGATTCAGTGGATGAGAGAGACTACATTGACATTATGCTAATGAGAGACTTGAATATCTGACACCTGCGTTGCTTGGTGGGACACAATACTGCATCAAGGTCTTTGTCCTTTTGTTGATTTAAAATGTTATCCTTGAAATATCAATGTTATAAATATTAATAAAAATACTAAGAGCTTGGCAAGTGAATTCTAGGAAGACTAATGACTTCCAGTTAAATATCAAGTCATTATTCTAACGGACCTTTTACTAGGCAGCAAAGATGGAACAACACACTGTAAGCCCTTCATAAAGGTTTTAACAGCCATTCAGTTGAGACAAAAATTCCATCAACTAGTTGTTGACCTAAATAGACTGATTGTTTCTGGGTGAATTAATCAGCCTTTGGTTATCATCATTCAATACCAAAAACTCATCGGGCTGATTTTTTTGACTCCTTTAATTGGTTGTCTTTCCAGTCGGGGCACATGTACATATACACAAACACAATATAACCCTTTGTGTTTTCTTGGCCTCTTATCACCCATCCATCCCTCCAGCTATTTCTTAGGCACAAGTCTTGCACACTTAATGTGTATCCTTTCTATTCATCTTTCATATTTTTATTGACACAAATTTCATCCATGAATATATATATACACACACCATTAATTACAGTATGCCATTTTTCATCCATGAATATATATATATATATACACACACCATTAATTACAGTATGCCATAAAATGTGTAGTATGATTAATCACAGTACTCCTATATTTGAATATAAAATTAGGATGTTTGTAATTTATCTTTTATTAGAATACTAGAGGTCTGATGCTTGAAAATGCGTGCAAGAGTAGGCCTTCCTTCCGCCGGCTGCCAGCACCGGCTTCCCTCTGGCATCTGGAGACCCAGGCTGCTGGCACTGGCTTTCCTCTGGCACTCAGGACCCGAGCTTCCCTCCTCCAGCTGCCTGTAGGTACCTGGGACCTGGGCTGGCTTCCCCTGGGCTGCCTGCAGGCACCTGGTATCCAGGATGGCTTCCCCCTCACCCCCTCCCCAGCCCTGGCTTCGTCAGGAAGGACGTCCAGAATGATGTCCGGAAGATGTCTGGTCTAATTAGCATATTACCCTTTTATTATTATAGATGGGCACTTTTCAAACTGATTTTAACCTATATAACATTTAAAATGACACAGTATCGTGATTCTCTTTCCTCGGTGTCAAGTTGAATGTTGAAATGGTGGGCATCTTGAAGAAAGCATCACACTTCCAGTTGTTCCTAAAAAATTCTATTCACGTGGGGAAAACCAAGATGGCGGCATAGGTAAACACCTGAACTTGCTGCCTCGCACAACCACATGAACGCTACAACTAAAAGACAAAGAAGATATCATCCAGAACCACAAAAAGGCTGGCTGATTGGAAGTTCAACAACTAGAGGGAAAGAGAAAAATGCATCAAGACTGGTAGGAGGTGCGGAGGTGCGGAAGATTTTAGATTGCAAAAGGCCAGGCCATTCATGTGCAAAAGTCTGTGCACAGCTTGGGTGGGGTTGTAAATTGGGTGGGGCGGGGTCAGAGGTATGAAGGTGCGCAAAATGGGCTGGCAACTGGGTACACTGTGGTCTTTTTCAATTGGGAGAGAGATACAAGCTCCTGACTGCTCTGAACTCCAGTTCCGGGCAAGACTCTGGGGACCCAGACTCATGTGGGGAGAAACTGGACTGTCTGCATTGGGCCAGAACACAAGGGCGGCTTTCTCTCAGAGGTGCTTGCAGCGATCATTGTTCCAGAATGGGACTGTGGGACACAGAGACCCAGGGACCTCTCTGGGGCAGGGCTGATGGCAACCATTACTGTTTGCTCCACCCTGGTGATTCCCTAAGACCTCGCCCCACCCAATTTACAACCCCACCTAAGCTGTGCACAGACTTTTGCACATGAATGGCCTGGCCTTTTGCAATCTAAAACCTAACAAACTGCAGCTGGGTCAGAGAGCTCCAGAGCTTCCAAAAGAAGGCCTAAGGCTT
>NW_005371410.1:8520638-8520866 GCF_000412655.1 Myotis brandtii
GGCCTCAGGCAGTGGCTGACTTTGCACCTCCTTGGAGATCCAAGAGCCAGTGTACCCAGTTGTCAGAGTGAGACCATACCAGATTACAACTCTTTTTTTTTTTATAAATTTTTTTTATAAGGACTTCTATTTTCCTCCATTCTTTTTTTTTAATATATATTTTTTATTGATTTTTTTACAGAGAGGAAGGGAGAGGTATAGAGAGTTAGAAACATTGATGAGAGAGAA
>NW_005371410.1:8522277-8543662 GCF_000412655.1 Myotis brandtii
ACAACAAATACATATCTATCAACAAGTGAATCTAAAAATCAAGTGAATAAAAAATGTGATGAACAGAATAAACAGGTGACTATAATAGAATCAAAGGCATAGAAAGGGAATGGACTGACAATTCTCAGGTGGAAGGTGGTGCAGGAGGTGCAGGAAGAGACTGGACAAAAGTTGAACACTGATGGACAAAGACAATGGGGGCAGGTAAGGGCATTGTGTGGGGTGGGAACTAGGTGGAGGGGAGGAGCTATGGGAAAAAAGAGGAATAACTGTAATAATCTGAACAATAAAGATTTATTAAAAAAATTCTATTCACGTGAATTGCACTATACACCTTGGTTAATCTGAGTGTCTATGCCAGTGAGGAATGTTTTCTTATTTCATTAAAATTAGTACTGTAAATTCCATGTACCACTAATAGATGTTGTGTAAAATTTCACAGGATGTCAACAATTTAGCTTTATTAAGAAAACAATAGTTAATGAAACATTTTGCCTGGCAAACACAAAATAACAGAGCACATTGTAACCCTAATATTTCAGAAAAATATAAGAGTGTTAGATGCATATAGCACTCTCAGTGTGATAGACTGTAATTTGTCATTGTTGTTAGAATATCTCAGGATGAATAAGAATCCATTTATCATTATCCATGTCCTAATTTGTGGCACAGTTAGGAGATCCCAACAGTGCAAGTTGATGGTTATTATTTTGTCCATACTCACATGCTAAACCTGTGTTTATATGATTACATTAAACTCTTTTTACATGTGATATACATTTTCCTCTGTAGCTGTTTGTATGAATAGTAACTTTCAAGGTCCATGAGCCACCTCTTAAAACTGGTGATAGGCTTCAAGACTGGTGACACGCACACATACACATATTGTGAGTAAAATGTTATAAACTAGAGGCCCAGTGCACGAATTCGTGCATGGGTAGGGTTCAGCAAGCGTGCCCCGATGGGGGCTGATCGGGGCCAGGTCAGCCAGGGGGAGGGACCATGGGCAGTTGGCTGTCTGGCCCCACCCCCGATCGATGGGGGGAGGCTATCGCCGGTTGGCCACTACAGTGTGCATCATAGAGACAGGTCATTCTGGTCGTTCCACCATTCTGGTCGCTGGGCTTTTATACATATAGATAAGTGTCCATTGCTATAACAAAGTTCAAACTTCTCCCTTGAAATGTTGAACCAGCTCAAAAAACAACATTAGGGAACATCCTTGTTTAGGGCTAATTGATGGCTTTGTACTTTTCTCCCTGTTTATTATGTACAATCAGATAGGACAGGAAAATGTTGAAAGCAAAAGGCTGAAGCTAAAGTGAAATGTATACAGCAAATTTATATATGTTCAGTTTTCATTTTGAGAAGGTGCTAATTTTAATTTCATATGTTATTGCTATAATGCAGAACAAAGAAAAATACAGTTGCTACTCATGCAGGAGCTGCAGGCATTTTTTTTAAAGGAAAAGCTTTAAGTTGTGTCAAATGTGTTGAGGCATCTTCTACTTAATATACTCAAATGACTGAGTTAATTTTACATTTCAAATTTTAAGGTGGGTAGGTTTTAAAAGAATGTTTATCACTAATGACCCAACAACAACATAAACACACAAATACATAGTTATACTCAGGTACTCTAAAATGTTTTAATATTGACAGAGTGCTAGAAAATATTGTACAATATAGGGAAAAGATTAACTTTATTTTACTTCAGCGGTTGATGATAGCAATTGACTAGTGAAATGGCTTGCATAAAACTGTTTTCCTGAACGCAATTTCAGGAATATAGACTGTACATTCTGAGAAATATAGGAAAATGTAGGAAATTATTGCATAAATTGCTTTGACTAACGTGGACATTGTGATGAAGTATAATCTCTTAAAATAAACAGTGATTATGTTAAGAATGGAGACGCAATCACACAATTTATGTATTTTGCCTTGGCAGCTCTGCTCTTATTTTTCACTCTGCCTTTCCCTGGGATATGCATTCCTGTTAATCTGCAGCTTACAAAAGTAGGCAAGAGGCCAATATATACAGGAATTAAATCTGCTTAGAAAAGACTACTTTTTGAAAAGCGTCTAAATGTACTTAGGCCTAATTTCTTTACCTTGACCTAGAAACTATTTATGGACACTGACTCAGATGAGACATCTCAGTTGACTGAAAATATTTCTGTGACATGAATCACATTGTGCAGCAGATACCAGCCAGGAATCTCCTTTTGGAACAAGCAAGAAGAGAAAATTACAACAGAACCCACTTGTTAAACTCCTAAATAACCTTCTGGACAACTGTGTAGCAGGCTAAACATCCTTCCCCAACACCTACACTATGTTCTCTTCCTCAAGCTCCCACTTCTCCCGCAATTTTTCAGCTCAAACATATACTCACACCAAGGTAGTCAAGACTTGACTATAAAAAAAAGTATATGTATTTGAAAATGTCATCAGATATCTTATGCATTCCAGATAATAGTTTTTCTTTCACTTAAGTAGTCTCTGATTTTCCTTAAAATATTTTGGGAATTCCTTCTAGGGTTTGGCATATATTCTTTTGATTATCTTTACTAATGGTGAAACATGGTATAAACTTGTTTTCCAGAAGAGAATTTGATTTGGAGTGAATCCTTTTCTTTCTTTTTAATCCTCACCCAAGGATATTTTTCTATTGATTTTTAGAGAGAGTGGAAGGGAGGGAGGAGGGAGGGAAGGAGAGAGAGAGAGAGGGAGAGAGAGAGAGAGAGAGAGAGAGAGAGAGAGAGAATGGAGCATGCAAGGGAGGTACATGACCAGGAATCAAACCCTTGACCCTTCAGTTCTCAGGCCAACGCTCTAATACTCTAATTACTGAGGCAAACCGGCCAGGGCTGGAGTCAATTCTTACAGATAAGATGGATGTTGCAGCTTTGTGATATTCTTCTGATTTAAGAGATGTAAAAGAACAGAGATGATTTTATTTTGCAACTTAGAAACTAGTTCTAAAGGTGGTTCCCAAAGAGATTTCCAAAACATTTTGAGTCATTGAAACATTTTGGAACAAATCTGTGGCCTTCAAGTGTGACTACTTTGAAAAACAAGATGGCATGCTTGTCTTTAGGACTCCTTGGTGCTTTGACATCTCTCATAGAAAGTTTCCATTACCTAGGTGTTGAAGATATGTGGATTCTCTACTTGTTAAACTGTCGTTCACACACACTACATGATCTAGCTTTTGAGGAAACCGTTGAAGTCTGTCACAGCTGCCACTGCTGTGAAAGAAAGAATACACTCAGCTAATCAGTATTTTTAAAAATCTTATTAAATTTTAGCATAAAGTCACATATCTTGAGCCCTAATTTCACCTTTATCATTTGCTATGTGACTTCTAGGCAATTTACTAAATGTTCTTGGCTTTATTTTTCTTCACCTTTAACATGGGGATAATAATTATCCCTACTTTGTAGGACTGTGATAGGAAACAAATTAATTAATTCATATAAAGAATTCAATCTTGGCACATAAAAAGCAGTTAATAGATATTCGATAAGCTTGTTTATTTTATGGTGAGACTTTGTAAACATTATGATTTAAAGCATTATTCCTCCTGTTTGGCTTTTCATTTTTATAAGGTAACATTTTTAATTAAAAATAAATTACTACATTAATACTCAATAAAGGATTGAAAAATATTTTGAAGCAGAATACCCATTTCTACCAAGCTTCTTATTTTATACACATAAGCCTGGTCTTTAGTGAAACTATGTGTTGCCGTCTACGGCTTTAGCTGTTGCCCATCTGAAAATTTCTCAATAATTGAGGGTGGAACCCAATTTTGAAGCATATTTTTAAGCACAATTTCTCATACTTTTTTCAAGTCTAGAAAGAAAAACCAACATGTCTTAAAAGAGGATTTAAAAAATGTATTGTTCTATAACAAATACTTTTGTTATTTATACTCTGATTTCAATCCAGCGAATTCAAAATATACCATATAAATATATATTTTTGAAAGATAAATTATATATTCATTGGATGTGATGAGTGTTGCACATTTTTAAGTTGTCACATAGATCTCACAATGCAATTGCTAAAATGAAGAAAGGGTAGATAAACATCTAATTTTACAAGTTAGCAAAATAAGTTTTGTAACCATTTAGACTTCTAGGCTTGATGCTACCTAAGATTTTCTGGTGTATCTTGGCTTTTCAAATGAAGATACAACACAAATATTTCCCGTAGGACTGTAAATGAGCTAGGTAGTTTAAAAAAAGTGTATTCTCTTATTCAAAATGTGCAGGGAGGTTGTTGTGTTTGTTTTTGTGTGTGTGTTGTTGTTTTTTCTGGATAACCGTCATTGGTTCACAGGATAGGAAAAGATTTTTGAAATTTAAAAAGATGGTGAAAGTTAATGGTAAAATGATTTTTTTTTCTGATAATTACTTGACTTGTGAGGTCTATGAATAATTACAATCCAGAATACAGAAATGTAATGTCTTAGCTTGGGTTTCCCAGGAAGTGGAGTCTGAAGCAGCAGGCTTATATGCTGCTGTTTTATTGGCGCATGTAATCCTATGGAGCAGCAGTGAGGGATAAGACAGTAAAAGAGGAAAGAACAAGAGCCAAAGTGATGGTGTGTTATTTACTTGGTCACTCCCAGATGATCAGTCAGCTGATCACTGAATCCCATAGCAGTGCCTTCCTAGAAGCCATAGAAGCTGCACCTTAAGACCGGGCGGTGAGGGAGGGGAAAATCATTTGTGAACTGGCTTCCTTATCTTACTGGCCAAAGGTTCACCCCAAGAGTGTAGCACCTTGCATGCCTGGTTCCCAGGACAGAGTGACACACGTGGAAATGGTGTGATGGTCTGCAGTAAAGCATTAGGATGTGCATGAATGGGATGGCTGGGCCAAGAGACAGAAGAGGCCTTGTGTTTCTGATTTATAGTGAATTCAGAGGCAAAATCATCGTCCATATTTTTGCAAATCAGAGATGTGTATTCTCTGATTCAAAATGTGCAGGGAGGTTGTTGTGTTTATTTTTTTGATTTTTTTCTGGATAACCATCATTGGTTCACAGGATAGGAAAAGATTTTTGAAATTTAAAAAGATGGTGAAAGTTAATGGTAAAATGATTTTTTTTTCTGATAATTACTTGACTTGTGAGGTCTATGAATAATTACAATCCAGAATACAGAAATGTAATGTCTTAGCTTGGGTTTCAAAAAAAGTGTATTCTCTTATTCAAAATGTGCAGGGAGGTTGTTGTGTTTGTTTTTGTGTGTGTGTTGTTGTTTTTTCTGGATAACCGTCATTGGTTCACAGGATAGGAAAAGATTTTTGAAATTTAAAAAGATGGTGAAAGTTAATGGTAAAATGATATTTTTTCTGATAATTACTTGACTTGTGAGGTCTATGAATAATTACAATCCAGAATACAGAAATGTAATGTCTTAGCTTGGGTTTCCCAGGAAGTGGAGTCTGAAGCAGCAGGCTTATATGCTGCTGTTTTATTGGCGCATGTAATCCTATGGAGCAGCAGTGAGGGATAAAACAGTAAAAGAGGAAAGGACAAGAGCCAAAGTGATGGTGTGTTATTTAGTTGGTCACTCCCAGATGATCAGTCAGCTGATCAGTGAATCCCATAGCAGTGCCTTCCTAGAAGCCATAGAAGCTGCACCTTAAGACCGGGCGGTGAGGGAGGGGAGAATCATTTGTGAACTGACTTCCTTATCTTACTGGCCAAAGGTTCACCCCAAGAGTGTAGCACCTTGCATGCCTGGTTCCCAGGACAGAGTGACACACATGGAAATGGTGTGATGGTCTGCAGTAAAGCATTAGGATGTGCATGAATGGGATGGCTGGGCCAAGAGACAGAAGAGGCCTTGTGTTTCTGATTTATAGTGAATTCAGAGGCAAAATCATCGTCCATATTTTTGCAAATCAGAGATAATTACCTGTTAACTTTTAAATATATTTTATCATCATTACTCCACTGTTTTGCTTTTATGGACAATATAGCAAAGGTTGTAACCTTTGTGGAGGTCAGATGAATAGCATCCTACTTCCTTGCCAGGATTTGAAAAATTGAAAATAAAAGGATGGCCAACAGAGATAAAAATGTCAATTTTATTATTGGCAGGTGATAAGTTGAAAGACAGCTTAGTTTGAGGGCCAAATGAACCTGTTAAACAAGTTCCAAATGAGGTAGACTTCACCACATGACAGGCAGCGCTGGACTTGGGCAGTTCCTCCAGTGATGGAAGGAAGGTAAAGGACTGCTCTGGGAGAACAGTGGAGAATAAATCGCTGCCTCTGCGGTCAGTTTAGCACCAAAAGGAAGGGTGGTATTCACTACATAAGTCTTGCTTACTTTTTCAAAAATTACATCCTCAACCCAGGCAAAGTGAAAAAAGTGGTAGAGAGAGGCCAAAGTTTATTCCCACTCAAGAATGGGTAGGGGGGGAAATTACCTTGAGGACTTTTGCTTTGTAAAGGCATATTATTGTCAATGTTTTATATTTAACTGCTTTGGGGGGGACACAAAGATAATTGATGGTAATATTTCTAGAAGTAATTGGAATCCTTAGAAACTATTATAAAACATCTTTTTATCTATATTTGCATATGCAAAAGGAATGAAGTGAAGTATTTGTGTGTGTTTATATTTGGGAGGTCTTAGGGAGATAAGAGCGGGAGCTTGGCAGTGAAATGAAGCCCATGCCTGGGCTTGATAATGATGAGGAGGATAAAAAGGAATGGTGGAGGAAAAACATAGAATTAAAAGTTTCCTGAATCACCATGGTGGGAACATGGGCTCAGAACAATGGTGCTGGTGTCCAAAGTGAAAAGTTAGTAGGGGAGAGAGAGAGAGAGAGAGAGAGAGAGAGAGAGAGAGAGAGAGAGATGGAGATGCACTATTCATACAGTGGGTGTTCTCAGTGTCGAGTGATTTGGGCATGGAGTGAACATAACTTACCTTCACGCCATTTCCTTTCCTTCACTACAATGCACATCAGTATGAGGAATCTGCTGCTATGATTTGGACCCTGAAGAATTATGTATGTAAATGAATTCTAGTGTATCCCAAACAGAAAAATAGCAATCCTGTCTAATTTTTGCCCTAGGCACACACAGATCATCCTTTCGCTGTCCACTTAATTACTCTAGACAGACAGCTGCTCTTCCAAGCGGCCCCCTAAATAGCAGTCACTCTGGATGGGCATCCCTAATGCACAAAGTGCAGAATTGGGAGCATATAAAAATTATTTTTTTAATAATTCCACTTAAACGGAAGTTTAAGAATACATATTACCTCCCTCTGGATATGTTAACTATTTTTTAATGCTGCTACCTGATGTTTAAACAATGTACACAGCGCCCCAGACCCTTGAGTGTGTTGTTTAAATATCTTTGATGCCGTGTCATAACAAATTAGTTTCTAAATGTTGCCAATTTGGCAGACAAAGCTGATTATTTCCTGCAATCACATTGCATATGTGCCCAAGATTATAATTAATGATCAGGGATGCCAGCCCTACTTTCATGATGATCCTTCGGTGTTTAGGAGCTGAGTAGAGCACCGGGCATTTGTGCCCTCTGTTGGGGCACAGTGGGGAGAAAGGAGGCAGTGACGATCTATCAGCATCTGAGAATCAATAGTTGCTGTTTTCCATTAGAAGATTCTGGGAGAGTTACTGACAAAGCTGCTGCTGTGAATATTAACAGAGTATTTACGTAGCCTTCACCGAAGCAGAGCAAGTCCTAATTAGACTGGAATTGGTCTTCTGGCAACTTTGCAGTATTTGCTTCCTCAGTGTACCAGTATGCCACATGAGGACTCTGAGGAGATTAGTTAAATATTTCAGAAGAATTTTGTGAGTACAAAATGCCAGGTTGTCAAAGGTGTTTCATCACAATGAAATAAGTTTTATCAACTCTCACTGCCCAAGATTTTTACCTTTTAAAAGACCGTGTTTTCTTTCTGTTTCTTGGCAAAAATGTGGGCAACAAGTGAATGGTGTTAAGTGAAGAGAATAGCAGCAAAGATAAAAATGAGATGGAGAGAGGGAGTAAAGGGATAGAGAGAAAAAACACAAATCTTTATAAATGGAGCCTATGTCAAAAGAGAGTAATCGGAGCCCTGGAATTCCAAAGCAATTCAAGTTCAAAGTGATTCTTCGACTAACCAAAGGATTCTTCCTGGGGAAATTTTAGATTGTTTAGCATTAAAAATAGTTTGATTTGCTTACCATTTAGTAATATCTCCTGTACAAATTGAGGTAAATCTATAGTTCCAAAGACCTCTTTGAAATGCTGCTTACTATGATTCCAACAATCTTTGGATGATGCTTATTCCTCTTCTACCACATATTCCTATAATACTATAATACATCATTCCAAGGCAAACCTACTCTACTTTTAATGAAAGCACTCTGTGATGATTAAACTCTGGAGTATCTGCAGGTAGTAACTTCAAACAGTACTCAATAAGACCCCTTGTACCAGCACAAATAATGCAAGTCACTGACAGCTAATGTTATGGCACCATTTTTAGAGCATAGCAAGAAAATCACAAGAACCTGCTTTCTTAACCTTGGATTTAGATGGCTCTTTCTTTGGATTATTATATTTATTTATTATTTATTTTTTGTTAATCCTCACTTGAGGATATTTTTTTCCATTGAATTTTAGTGAGAGTGGAAGGGAAGAATGGAGGGAGGGAGAGAAACATTGATGTGAGAGAGACACATGGATTGGTTGCCTCCTGCATGCACTGAACCAGGGCCCCAGAGATCAAACCTGCAACCCAGGTATGTGCCCTTGACTTGGAATTGAACCCATGACCTTTTGGCGAGCAGGCTGACACTCTAACCATTGAGAAACACCAGCCAGGTATTTTTGCATTATTTTTAAGCAGGTTCTTGAATTAGAGGACTTATTCTTTCATCTAATTTATCTTTATTCTTTGCAGTGAGAAGGAAGATGTGGGGGTGTTGGATATTCCAGTTTGACCAGGAAGTCAAATTAAAAAAAACATAACAATTTGTTTGTTCATAGTTATAGTTTAATTGAACTAACATATTAGAATAGACATGGAGACAAAATTACTTGAGGATTCCAAGCTAACTCTAACAATCCCTTGGGGTCTCTGCTGGCTCCTCAGGCAGGCTACGTAGTCCTTCTAGAAACTCATCAATCACTCTTTCCAAGGCTTTTTCACTCTTCAGAAAGAAATATGAAGTAGAACCATGTGACATCATGGGATCAATGAATAGGACCTTGTGAAAAAGCTAAAACTTTAAAAAACGTATTATTAGTTTTAACAATTTATTTAAGGAATAATTTATATGCTACAAATTGCATTCCTTTAAAGCATACAGTGTAATGACTTTTGACAAATCCTATATAATAAAAGGCTAATATGCAAATTATCCCCTCGACCGGGAGTTCAACCAGGAGTTCAACCAGGGGGCGGGGCCGGCCAGCCAACTGCCCGAGGTCCCTCCCACCAGCCAGCCTGGTCTATTCGGCCCTGATTGGGGCGGGCTGGCAGACCCCACCCATGCATGAATTCATGCACCAGGCCTCAACCACCAGCCAGCCTGGTCTATTCGGCCCTGATTGGAGCGGGCTGGCAGACCCCACCCATGCATGAATTCGTGTACCAGGCCTCTAGTGTATAATAAAATTCTAGAAAATGCAAATTAATATTTAGACACAAAAAGGAGATTTACAATTGCCTCGGACAGGGGCAGAAGGAAGAATCTATGTAATAAAAGCCTAAGCAACTGTTAACAGCAGAACGACCAGAGTGACCAGTCGCTATGGTGCATACTGACCACCAGGGGGCAGACGTTCAATGCAGGAGCTGCCCCCTGGTGGTCAGTGCACTCCCACAGGGGTGGGAGCCTCTCCCGCCTCTGTGGAAATGCTAAGGAGCAGTTTGCAGGTGGGTGGTAAGGAGCTGGCAGGCGGACATCTCACGAGGGGTCCCGGACTGCGAGAGGGCACAGGCAAGGCTGAGGGACCACCGCCCCCTGCCAGTGAACAAATTTTGTGCACCGGGCCTCTAGTTGACTATAATAGAGGGAAATGGAAATGGAAATGCACTCTATGTAGGTTGTAGTGGTGGTTTCACAGTTGTGGCCGGTTTTTGATCAAGAACTTTCTGAAGCTCTCTTGTTTGTGTTTATTATTAACTGTGTGAGTTATTGAATTATATTCTGTTTGTGTGTGTATGTATTTTCCAGGTTTTTTCCTCTCAATTTTTTACCCCTTTTAAAGTTTTAGACATTGTCAATAGAAAAGTTCAAACAGGATAATAGAGCTAAGACCAATCTAGAAATTGCTTAAATATGGATGGGATGTATCAGCTTTATCAAATAGATCTTTGCCAAAGGTTTAATGTAAAATGCTTTGCATAGTTAAAAATTAGACCTTGCACAATGAAAGCTAGAGCACATAGAGAGAAATACTATTACACACCTCATAAATGTGACCAGACTCTGGAATGCTTCACTGGTGTCAGGGGTCATGTCGTCCTCACTGACATGGCACTTCTGCTTTAGAAATGAAGAACAGCATTATTTTAACTTCAGAAAGGAGAAATAACTAACGACTTTACTTTTATAACACACCTTATCCAGTAATTGCCTCATGTTGATAAATTCATTCCTTCTCTTTCTATCATTTTACCTCCTAACTCAAGTAACTTTTCCTTGGAGAACCTTTTTTATTTTATTATAATTATTCTATAGAGATGTTTATATATTGAGCAGTAATCTCATTCCAAATATGTGAACAAAATAATTTTGCTGCACTCTGAGCTGATGTTAGAATGGAAGCTGTAATTAACCTGCCAAGAGTCGATTTGGGGAACATTGGGTCTCTGGAACTTCCATGTACAGAATTATACCACTTGTTCTTTCTTTTGTATTCCTACACTTAGCAAACTGGATCTCACATTCCTCATTTATACTTATAGATTATTAGTAATACATTTTTAAATGTTTCCCATCCAGCTATATTTACATTTTCATAAGGTTGTAATGCAGGAGCTGAATGCATGAAGCTTAGAAAAGAGAATTTAATGTCTCAGTTCATTGATGAGAGAGGATTTCAAGGTCCATAAAGACTTTTCTGATACCATCATTTGGAATCATGCTGCTGGTACAGGATGTGTTTTATATAGGTATTCTGTATACAAGAGATCTTGAAGAACATTTCAACAGGTAACTGGTACCATGTAATCCTATTTTTGTAAAAAGTGGAGCATAGTATTTCAATCACATACAAGTTGGATAAGTAAAACAGCAGCACATGGAAACCATTAATTTTTCTTACAACCAAACTTCTTAGGCAAAGTGCATCCCAGTATCTATAAAATACCAGAGGAATGTCTCAATACTGTTTAATTAGCAAGGATTTATTGAGTATTATATATCCTTCACCTTTCCTAGGAGAAATATTAGACATAGTCCTTGCCTTTATACACTTTCTAATGGCAAAGATTAAAAACAACTTAATACTGTATTGAGCTGCATGGAATTTGAGAGAAGTTCAAAGAAAGGGCTGGATAAGTCTAACTCATGTTGGAAAGTGGGGTTTCCTGAACTGTGTTTGAAGAATAGACATGTTTCCAAATAACCTGAAACTTAGCAGAAAGCAGGTGGGCGTTGGAGAGGAGTCACCTGGCAGGAGGAGAGAGTACTGTGGGGGAAAGTGCTGTCCTCTCTCTTGTTCTGAGTCCAGTCACAAATGTACTTTGAGATACTATACTGTTTATGGTGTTCTTTTCCATTTCTGCTGGTATTACCTATCCTACACAATGTAGCCCATGCACCAGCAGCTTGGGAGTCACCTAGGACCTTGTTAGAAATGTGGATTATCAGGCACCAGGCAGCCCTATTAGATCAGAACCTGCATTTCAAAAAAAATCCCAGGTGATTCATATGTACAGTAGAGTTTAAGAACTACAATCTAGACAAATGTTGCTGCATCCCAGGAATCACTTGGGGAGCTATAAAAACCCTGATGCTGAAGCCACACTTCATATTCATTCAAGCAAAGTCTGATGAATGGTTAGAATCTGGGCACTAGAATTGTTTTTTAAAGCTGCCCAGGTGGTTCTATTGTGCATCCAGGTTGAGCATCAGAGTTTAAGATTCTGCCACCAGGGCACTTCAAGTAGCAGTAGGTAAAATTTAAAAGTATCTCTCAATACATACATTCTGATTGCCTAAATTGCTTTACAAATCCTCACTGAGTATACACAAAGTATTAGCATATCCTTTTAATCTGTGTGAAAATTTAATTAGGCATCACTTGAGCAGCTGCTCTTGAGACTGGCTTTTTCTTTCTCAAGATTTCTTTACAGATCGGTTTGGCTGTGTTAAATACAAAACAGTGAAATTGTTGGGTTCCCTTAAGGAATATTCAGTAACCACATTTGATCAAAGATAAAATGATGAAGTGAAATAGGATATTCTGTAAAGCAACATATTCTTCCTATATGAGAATTCATCTGAAATTCCCTTTTGTTTGGGCAACTTCCATATCATTATGGAAGGATATTTTTATCTTTTTAAATAATTGTTCTTTTTTGTAATCCTTGAACCAAAAAATAGGAAAGTATTATTTAATTGGTTATAGCGGTAAAAATAATCATTTTTTAAAGAAAATGATAACTATTCAAGATAGTAACAAATTTGCATGAAATTTGGGGAAATCAAAAATCAATGTACTGGAAAATAAATTTAATATACCATTTGTCCTTTCTTATGAAACTTACAGAAAAGGTTTATGAATCCAAATTTGAATTATTAATTGCCAGAATCAGCTCTCTTATTTTTCCACATATTGTTGATACAAATAATTTTGTGGGTTTTGTCAGTTTCACTTATAATGCTTGCATTATACTTTAGTAAATTAAATACTCTTATGTATACTTAAGGCCAAAATGAAAAACAAGATGAAACCTTATGATAAAATGCCATATAGTCTCCCAAAGTTATGTTTGGAGATAAAGCCAATGGATATAATTTTTCTTCCACAAATCAGATTTTGTTATTTTTTAATGAAATCTATTTATTTACGTGTGTATATTTTGACTTATTACTTTGAAATAATCTTAGACATAGAATATTTGGAAAAATAGTATGAAAGGGTCAAAACTTTCATAATGGTAGAATAAGGACCTCTAAAAATCTGCAATAACAAAATTGGCAAAGTTTCCATATTACTATTTTGTAATTAGTAAATATCTTTTGGGGATATACTTTGGGATGGTGTAAAAGTCCCACATTTAGCTGAAACCGGTTTGGCTCAGTGGATAGAGCGTTGGCCTGCGGACTGAAAGGTCCCAGGTTCGATTCCGGTCAAGGTCATGTACCTTGGTTGTGGACATCCCCAGTAGGAGGTGTGCAGGAGGCGGCTGATCGATGTTTCTAACTATCTCTCTCCCTTCCTCTCTGTAAAAAATCAATAAAATATATTTTTTAAAAAAGTCCCACATTTATCATCATGACCTCACCTACGTAGTTTTATATTTATATGTAAATATATAGTTTTATACTAATATACATGTATTAAAAACACCATAAGAAGTTAGACCAAGGCATGTGTGTGTGCATGTGTATGTTGGTAGGGATGGATGGGTGTAGTTATGAAAGCATAGGATATTAAAATTAAGTATCCAAACATAAATTTTCTTGTACTGATTAATTTAAGCCCATATTGAATGGGATATCATATGACTTTCACATCTAAGAAAATTTAATACAGTAACTTTGGACAATGATTTGAACACTAAAAAAAAATTAAGAGATACATAACACTGAATAATTGATACCGTGGAATAAAAAAATCTAAACTTATATCTTATTTAACTGAGTTCTTCAGGTTTTATTTTATTAAACTCAATATTAAATATCGTGTGTTGCTTCTTAGGTTTCTATACACACATGCACACATACACACACTCTTGAGTATTTAGTTGAGATTATGTCATATATTTAATATACCTATACATGCATTTGCTAAAAGCTAATATTTAATCACCTCAAAGTACATTAATCTGTTCATCTGATATTTTAAATGGTTAATTACTAAGTAGTCAGCAAACCACTGTACCAAAGCTGGATCTTAAGGCACATCAAAATTTTCATAGCAGTTTACATGTGGGATGGACAGGAAGCATCATGAAAGGCACTTTTATCCTCACTCTTTGATTTGTTCACCCATAAAGAAGTCTAGTCTCACAAAGACCCAATTTTTAAGGATTTCTAGAGAAAAAAGTCCAGATGGTTTCCTGTAATCTGTGTAATAAGTAGGCTAAAGCTACAGACATTTTGCTGTGTATGAGATGAAGTTCTTCCAGCAGGAAGAATCATGTTTTATTCAGAGCTTAATTCAGAGAGAAGAAAACTACTCCAAGTAACTCCTTAAAGTTTTTCTTCAACCTGAACTCTCTCTAAAGACTTTAAATATCCCTAACCTACCAAATGAAAAGCTCATTTTGAAGTGATCTTCCCACCAAGTAGCTAATTGCTTTAGGTTCAAGTTCAGTGTTTCTAAGTACACATCTTAATGCTTCCTGAGGCTGCTCAGATCCATACCTAACAATCCTGCACCTGGATATGTCTATTTTTATGATAATGAGAATCCCACTTTATATTTACATGGGCCTATATCTGAATTTTTATCTGCTTCTGTATCTCCATCTGTATGTCCTTCACAGTGACTGTGAAGGTAAGATTCATTATTCACATTTTACCTTACTTATACCTATTTTAGAAATGTGGAAATTGTGACTCAGTGAAAGCATTTCTAATTTTGCTGGAAGAGAAATCCAGGTCTTGTGAATTTGATTCCTGTACTCTTTCTGTTACACAATACTGTTGTTTCACCTCTTACTGACATTTACTAAGATGTTTACTGTATTTTTATCTATGCTGTCTTTTACATAAAATGTGGTAGTGGAGGTGGCAAGACAGTATTAAAAAGCAAGTAATTCCTATGAACCATAACTTTAGAGAAATGACAGCTAGATAAATGAGGTTATAAATATATATCATTAGTTAGGATTTCTGTGTGATTGAATTAACATAAATAGGCTAAGCCTTGGTATTATTCTGTGGATTGGTCCTGAATATTTAATAATTCATATTCAATCTGTTAAAACCAGTGAGTCCCCGACTCTCTACACTTTCAAGTGTTTAACAGATTTGAAGGAAATTGCAGTCACTCTGCTTCACCTTTCTGACCTTATTGCTATTTTGCCTGTGTGATGTTTGGTTTATACTTTTTTTTAGATTCCCTCATGTTTTTCAGCCAATAGTAAAGCTTTATTATTTTTGTTATGGAAATGTAGAGACGATTACATAATTCTTTTTTTTAATCCTCTCCTGAGGATTTGCTTTTATTGATTTTAGAGAGAGAGGAAGGGGGAGAGAAAGAAAGAGAAACATCAATGTGAGAGAGAACATTGATAGGCTGCATCCCTTTTCTGAATTATAAGTGAAACAGCCTTTTTCTTTTTTGTTTTTTTATAAGCCCCTTTTCTTTTTTTAAATATGTTTTTATTGATTTCAGAGAGAGGAAGGGAGAGGGAGAGAGGGATAGAAACATCAATGATGAGAATCATCAATCGGCTGCCTCTCACACCCCCCCTACTAGGGATCAAACCAGCAACCTGGGTATGTGCTCTGACTAGGAATTGAACCTGTGATGGGAGGATGTTCCAACCAACTGAGCCACACCAGCCAGGGCCAAGTAATTCTTAATAGTTGAAATGGCACCCTGAACTTGAAAAACATAAAATCAGTAGGGGTGCCCTTTGGTCTCACACTCTGTGCTATTTAAAATGTAAGGAAGACATGTTGACTTCAACTCATTTGGTTTGGTTGAAAATCACTCTTATGCCCATTCTTTTGTGGAATAATTAGAACTATACTTTCCTCCTGGAAGTATGTAAAATATTTGCGTTCAAATAAAAATGAAGCAGAATATTCTGGATGTTTTATGTGGAAGTTCCAGGAGGGCAGGCAGTGGATGTGTTCATCTCATATATCCTCAGTGCCTGCCTGACATACAAGAAGTATTCAATACTTATTTTCTAGATAAATGAATGCTCAAGTGAAAAAACTCTTGATGTTTTATACAAACCACATTTGGGAATGAGGATTAGAGACTGAATACAGTGGGAGTGTGGATCATTGAAGAGTCATTCTTATTAATTCTGTTGGATTCCATGTAACTAGGCAATTCTGAAGATTTTACTTAATTTTAGCCATTTAATTATTTCTGAACTTCTTACTGCCTGTAGTGTACAAATGACATGAGTTAATTTCTTTCTGTCACAAGTTTCCTTAGGATAGTTCATAGCTGTACTCATCATTTTTCTATAATATAATAGAGTATCACAGTATCTTTTGACAAACTGGTAATTAACCTAGGTCTTCGTTAGATGGAGAGGAAGATATATGGGTTTAAAGCATTTTTAATAATGAGATGATGTATTCCTAATCAAATTGGGATATAATATATTAGTGATGAGTATTATAGGTCTTGCCAATTTCACTTACACTCATTCATCCAACAAACATCATTCACAATTTCAGGCACCTTATTAATGCGCTAAATAATGTTTATTGAAGTATTCCAGTGACCTTTGGATACATTCCCATCAGCTTGACATAAATGTATCTATGCTAGCTGTTAGCCTGTTAAGGGCAGGCATTTAGAATTCTTAAATGTCTACCTTCATTAGATAATAAGTAGGTAATTTTAACCAATAAATTGCTTTTAATTGATAGGTTGCTAGTTGCCTTTTATCTGAAATTTTAATAAATTTTATTAGAAAGGATCAGCTATATTATGTGGGGAAAAAATAAGTAGCTTAAAGTAAGGTGGTAGGTTATATTATTATTTCCAATTATTTGCTTTCCTTCCTGTCAAAGGATTATACTCCCCTCTGGTTCCTATGTGACTTGCCTACTTCATTGACTTGAGACTAGTCCATTTATCTTGCTTTTGCCAATGGAATATGAATGGGTATGATGTATACCACAATCAGATAGATACTTTAATAGCCATTGTATGGTTTCACTCTGTCTCTTTTCTCCTTAGCATTAGTTCAAGATAGGGTCTGCTTTCTAAGTCTGAATTCTGGGATGGAGAATATGCGCACAGTAGAGATTCAGAGCAGTGTCTGGCCCATAGACATCATAACAACATGAGAGAGAAATAAATGTTTGTTATTGTAAACCACTACAATTTTGAGGTCTCCTTTTCTGCAGTCTTATCTGACAAAAGCTGACTAATATAAATAACAAAGTTATTTCTCACTTGTTCTACGTGCCCACCTATATGTCCATTCTACATGCTCTATGTGTTGTCCCCTCATGGCTCCTTAGGGCATCTTGTTTCAGTTTGAAGAATGCCTTCAAGGCCCCAAAAGACCTGTCAGACTCTGCACCTATTGTAAAGGTGCAGGCCTTGTAAAGTGGTCCAAGACAAAGGCCCTCCATACACTTGAATAAACTGGGTTCCCCAACATCTTGTTCCATTGACCGAGCTCCTTTTACCTCATCCTGTTTACCTATTTCTCGTCCCTGACACCTGAGTCATGACTCTGAAGCTAGGCTTCACACCACAGGCCCAAGCTTTTCTGTTAGGCACCTTCCCCTTAATGTCTCTATAACTGCAATTGCTACATATGCTGTTCACTTTACAATTCAGAAGTTTCAGTTTTGTAATGCTCATATCCATACTGTTTGCAAAGAAAATTGCCTGGACATCTTTTTATTGTATTAGGTTTGCTGACCATTGAACTACACCAGAGAAGCTCTGTTCTCACAGAGATCAGACTGGAGAGGGAAAATGATATTAAATGAAAGGCTTATCTTAGTTAATGATCAACATTTTAGGTATTTCCCATTTCTCAGAAGAGAAAACAAAATCTCCAAGAAACTAAAATATTTTTTTTTCTCATTTTACTGTGGTAATATGTCATGAAGCCTGGGTTCAACATGAGTTCAATTAATTGCAAAGTCACTCATTTTTTTTCTGCTGTATCATTGATATAAAACATACACTTTAGAAACAAATTCTAACATGCAAAAAATGTTAAAAATAAAACGAGACTCCAAATAGTTTTAAACATATAATAGAGAATGAAATCTGGTACAACAGCCTTAAAATTAAATTCTGCTTTTAGTGTTCCAGGAAGGAGCCTTTGGCATTACATCATTATTCTTTCTAAATTTAACTAATTTAAAGGTGACATGAATAAAATATTCATTAAAACTACAGTAGCCATTTATCTACGACCTTTAACAAAGCTGCTATTAACTTTCAATTGACTCACAGTTGTAGATTGAACCTTACCTAATAAAGTATCCATTCCGTTTTAAACCTTCCTGGTAGAGTTTTGATTTACATCCAAAAACTGTCTATAAATACTACACCTTAGCCAGCTCCATGCTTCCTACTTCTTATTTCTTGAGTCACTGTAATGCTTCAAGCCAATATTATTTCTAGTATTTCAGTAAAGAACATCTCTATTAAGGACATCTGAATCACTCTATTTTAATTAGTGGTTTCTTTAATCTAGTTTTCCTTATAGGGAATAGCAATGCCAAATGGTTTTTAAAGGATTCAAAAATGTTCCCAGGTGAACTAATTATGCCCTTTTATTTCCATAACGGTTGTAGTAAAACCTTCTGAAGAATCATTCTGATGAATCTGTATCCTTTGCCTCTCTCCAAAACTCATTCCTGATCTCTTACATGAGCAAAATATACATTTATACTTACTACAGAGTTACTCATCATCTGTCTGAACCTAATCAGCCTACATATCCAAAGTCTAATTGATTTGAAACTATATTTTGGCACATAATAATCAAACCTGCAGAAGAGCCAAGACAGTAAAGATGTGATAGCAAAGTTAGAATTCCAAGTCTCTCCTGTTTTAGATATATCCCACTATCTGCCCTTTCTACCCTGCTTTGTTCCGTATCCAGGGAGAGATTGATCTGTATGGACTCCACCAGTGGCTTCCCCAGCCATCTGACATCTGGTGGGTTTGGGCATTGGGGGCCTGCAGGGGAGAGAGAAGGGGATTGGGTCAGCGGATTCTGGCTATTTACTTCCCTGTAGGGGAAACACTCTCCCTCAGGGGTTTCCTTGGGTTGGTTATGACCCTCAAACTAAGGTCGCTGTTCCTCTTAAGATGGCATTCTCTGTATGCCTCTCTTCTGGTTTGGGGAATGGTTTTCCTTTGTGCCTTTAGGTCTCAGGAATTACAATAAGCTTAACTGCTATCAATCTCAGGTTACTGCGGCATTCTTTTTGGTGTGTCTTTGTAAATAACCTGTCCTCATTTATTGTAATTTAAATGTACCACTTATTTCCTATTGGGGCCCTAACTGTTACATACACTTTGAAGTCTAGAGGTGTTTTTTTATCTGTGTGTAATTGTAGTCTCCTGGAAATGAGAACCATGATTTGGTCACTTTGCACAGTACTAAACTTGCTCCAGATTTAACAACATCAAGTAACTTCAGAGTCCGTCTTTGGTAGGTTCTATACTTCCAATTTCATATTTCTTATGTCACTATGATGCTTCAAGTCAGGCTCATGCCTGAAATATGCTTATAGATTTCAAAAAACTACCTCTTTATTATTTTAAAACTCTTAACTTTATTTAACATCTTTTAAAATTAGTCTCTACTTTTGGGTTTCCTGAACAAAATAAGTGATGAAATAAGGTGTTTTATTAATTTAACTTTTTAAACAAGGTTTACTTCATTTTTAATAAATGGCAATTATACATTAGTTATAGTACAACACAAGGAATTAGAAGTAAAGTGGGGGTTCAGTTTGTATCCTCTCTGAGTGTTGTCATATGTGAATTTTCTGGCAATCAAAGTACAGCTTTTAAGTTCCTCAAGAACTCTGCTTTTAAAATAAGTGAGTGATGGTAATGGGGACGTCTGCTTCAGGCACACTCATGCTGTGGCAGACAGTGCTTCTGTTGTAAAGAGGTAGAGGAGTTGAGTGAAATATGACAATCATCTACTTGGAGATGGTGGGAAGCTATTCAGGTTAAGATGCTGAAGAAAAAGAAATCACAGAGAGAAACATTGGAAGCCAGGAGATAAGCAATTAGCACAGTTTCTGCCAGAAACAGACTCATGTAAATATGGCAATTGATTTATGATAAAGGGGATATGGCTGGCAGTAGGGAAAAGAATGACCTTTTCTGTCGGTGGCCCTAGGTAAATTAGATAATTATATAGGAAAAAATTAACCTTGACTTATACTTCACTCCATAGGCAAGTATTTATTCTAGTTGGATCACCAATCTAAATGTGAAAGATAAACCAATTAACCTCCTATAAAACAACCTAATAGAGCATGTTCATAACCTTGAGGTATACGAGGTTTTCAGAAATGGGACACAAAAATACTAGCTGTGAAGAAAAAAAATGATTAATTATACTCGGTTAAAAATGAAGACCTGTTTATAAGCATCATTGAAAATGTATCTTACATAGAGCAAATGACTCTATTTAGAAAAAATGAAGAAATTGAACAATTCAAAAAAATCACGCAATCAAAAAAATGGACAAAAGACTTCATGTGCATTTCTCAAAAGAAGGTAATAGCTAATAAGTGGATGAACAATTGCTTATTTCCATTAATCATCAGTGAAATGAAAATGTAAATGGCAAAAAAGTACCATAAACACCACAATAGCATTCAAATTAAAGGATTGGCAATGCCAAATATTAGTTAGGATGTAGAGCAACTGGAATTTTCTTACCTCACTAGTGGTGTGTAAACTACAAAAACACTCTTGAGATCTGTTTGACAATATATACTAAAGTTGATCATTGTATGCTTTGACACATCAATTCCACTTCTAGATATATGCCCAAATAAATATGTATATTTGTTTATCAAAAGACATTTAAAAGAATGTTCACAGCAATGCTGTTCATAATAGGTGAATAGAGGAAGTGACCCAAATATCAATCAACAGTATAATCTACACTAATAAAAGAGAAACATGGTAATTGGCATACGACTGCTACCCTTTTCATTGGCTAATCAGTGAGTATATGCAAATTAACTGTCAGCCAAGATGGCGGCCGGCAGCCAGGCACTGAAGCAAGCATGAGGTTTGCTTGTTGCGGACTCCAACGTTCCCCGCTTAACTTGCCAGCCTCTCAGTTGCAACTCTAAGCAACTATATACTATGTTGCAAATAAGAAGCTAAACAAAACCCCAGAAAAGGGCTTCCATTCAGCCGGGCTCGGACCGCAACATTGTATCTATGTTTTCAGCAGCGAGGCCTCAGAGCTAAAGCTGGCCCAGAAAAAAAAAAAAAAAAA
>NW_005371410.1:8544710-8563630 GCF_000412655.1 Myotis brandtii
CCGGTCACTGTGATCAGCACTGTCCACCAGGGGGCAGATACTCAATGCAGGAACTGCCTCCTGGTGGTCAGTACGCTCCCACAGGGGGAGCACCGCTTAGCCAGAAGCCGGGCTCATGGCTGGTGAGCGCAACATTAGTGACGGGAGTCTCTCCCACCTCTGCGGCAGCACTAAGGATGTCCGACTGCTGATTTAGGCCTGCTCGACATCCCCCGAGGGCTCCTGGACTGAGAGGGCACAGGCCGGGCTGAGTAACCCCCACTCCCGAGTGCACGAATTTCATGCACTGGGCCTCTAGTGGGTTAAATACATTTTGTGTATTCTTAAAGCAATGAGAATGAAGGATATATTGCTACACAACATGATAGTGCTATAAGGCAGGACAGTGATTAGTTTTAGAAGTGGTAGTGATAAGGAGATCATAAAGGGGGGCCTCCTGAGATGCTGATAATATTTAATTTAATGCTAGTTACAATGGGTGAATCATTTTTGAGCTGTGTGTATGATACACTTCAGCCAAAAAGTTTGTCTAAATAAAAAATAAAAAAGAAGGTATTTTTTCCTAGAAAAATATCACCACCGTGACTGGCCCCTCTGTTTTATAGAAAAGCAAAACAAAACAAATACCATGACAGTACATGGCATATTCTCTGTTACCCGCCATCACAGGTAATTTTGATATACAGCATCCAATAGTTAAGAGATCACTGCATTAAACAGAAAGTCTTTTAATCAAACACCTCTGTTGCTTGAGGTAGTGGTGTGGAGAGGAAGAATTTCTCTAGTTCTTTGGATGGCTCCAATCCTCAGAGGCTCTGGAGTTTTTTGGAACACAGTTACGTTAGACTTAAACCAAGGACTGTAATGAAACACATCAAGATAGTAACAGTGGATATTGGTGATTAATGTAATCATTAGTAATATTTGCTTTATTTATTATATTTTTCAAATATATTTGTGTGTATGTGTGTGTATATATATATATGTATATACTCACATTTTCAATTTAAGAGAATAAAACTACATAAAAAGTATATTTAATCATAATGTCATACACAATGTAAATATTAATACACAATTAATATATTGATATTCTGATGGTTATTTGGAGAAATTGAGCATTCCCTTTTTGGAAGTATGCTCACTTGTAAATAAGAATTTATTCTTCTGAAACCTAAGAATCTCCAATAAACAGAGAACAAAAAAATTAAGCTGCAAACACATTAGCATGCTCCAAGATGGAATGCAAATAGCAAAGGAGGTTCCAAAGTAATTTTCACATTCTCAAGTAAATGTATTATTTTCTTGATCTTTTTTTTGCTATGAATTCTTTCTGTAGCTGAATATTTTATAGAGTTATGCTAAGCTTTCAGCTGCTCTACTCTGGTGGCATAATGTTTGCAAGTCTTTTCTAAGCCAAATCACCTATAATATGCTTTATCACTACACATTAGGTATCATTTAATATCTATTTCATTTATCACAAATTTTGACATGTCTGCTGTAAATTGAAGACCTGGTTTAAAATTGCTCAATACAGGGCTGTCACTTAGTATTAGACCAGGGAGAAGGCAATATGCTGGCATGTAAAGACCTTAAAAACAATTTTCATCTGTTGTTAAGAAAACAAAAATTGCCTTTCATGTCGTGAATTTTAATGAAAAAAAAAAAGAAATTATGTGGACTTTGTTTCAAAAAGGTGTTTTTATAAATCTATAGGGTTCATTCCTTCATTTTTCTATGTGCTGACATTTGTCAACTCTCAGTATTAATCTAAAAATAATGTTGTAAGGGATATAAATGGTAAGTAAATGAAGTATGAATAACCTAGTTGAATGTCTTATACAGGATCCTTGCAGGAAGTCTGTGGCAGGAGAATACGATTAAATGCATCTTGTTTAAATTCTACCTGTGCATCATTGCTTCATGACAGAGGTCAGAAATGTTTCAAAGTTTTATCTAAAATTTTTTTACAGGTATTTCAATTATCAGGTTGAAAACTGGAGGAACGCTAACAACTGAAATGCACCTATTAAGTTAATATTTTTCTTCTTTGGTTACCCCATATTAACTTCTGCCAGTTATTCAATTACACAGTCAAAAGAAAAAAAATGTTCATTATGACCTCTATACATTAAGCTAGGAGTTTCCTCTGCTTGAAACATTCCCTCATTCAACTTTATTTAAGAAAACCTCATTACCTCCCAAGACCCAAATGAAGCCCCATTATTTTCAGAGTATCTTTCCCATCTCTAGGTGATGCCCTAAATTTCTATTGCTTTTTGTGTGTGTATCAACCTGTAATGGAACATATGTTTTGTACATGTATATATATACTTATATGTGTGTATATACATATGTACATGTGCATGTGTTTGTGCATGTAGATATCTTTTCATTTCAAAAAATTTTAGTAATTATGCTCTTTGAGGGTAGGTATTATGCGCTCTCTCTCTCTCTATATATATATATATGCATATATATATAATTTATTTAAAAATATATATTTATTTCTTTTTCTGTACTTCCCTTTAGAAGAGGAAAGGGTTTCACCATGGCCAGATGGGCCAGTTGGTTGGAGTGTCTTTCCATACATCAAAAGCTTGCAGGTTCAATTCCAGACAGGGTGCATACCTGGGTTGCGGGTTCAATCACTGGTTAGAATGTATATGGGAGGCAGCCAATCCACGTTTATCACTCTTTCTCACATTAATAAGCATATCCTTGGGTGAGGATTAAAATAAAAACAGGAAAGAGTTTCAAAATTCCTAGTTACTGATTTTAGTGTGGGCCCAGACCTGTCAAAACAGATGCTGGCTGCCAGCACCTGGTATATCCATGCTCTGTGAACAAGTTATCAGCTCTGCTATAAGGTACTTATATGTGTGTATTATTTGGTTTTACAACATAATAAGACAAGGAACAAAACAGTAAGGAAATGTCACTAGTATATGCCATTAATAAACTTTTATGTCTGATAAAGTTTTAAAGACATAGATCATATGGCCACTTTCTAACATAAAAGACATGGTCAAGTTTCATGGGAGACAAACTCTATACAGTTATCTGAAAGCTGAGTTGGCATCTCTGGTATCAATATAAATAACAGGCAGGCGATATTTGTTTGATTTATCATCAACAACAACAACAAACAAATATTTTCTGTTTGTCTACTTTTTGCTAGAGACAGTGCTAAGGGCTGGGAGGGCTATGCGATGTGTAATCTGATTCAGGGTGTTGTGGAAATTCCTACAAGCCATATCATAGAGCTTGAAGCAAGACAGCCAAAAAGAAAATCTAAACCAAGAGATACTGTTCAGCAAAAAATACCCAAGGGAAATTATAGCAGCAAACAAAATCACAGCACACATTGTTTTGGAAACTTTTGTGTCTCATCTCATTCTTTCTCACATAAAAGTACACAAGTTAAAATTGTGTTGTTAGTTCTTTCTCTCAGCTTTGCAGCAGTAACAATTTATGGATTCAATAATTTCTCACATTCTACTTGGAAAATGTTTCTTTATCCAAAGGTTAACTCCTTTAAGAGTACAACCCTTTAAATTTTCTCTGTTGCTGTATTAGTACAACTAGATTCACTAGACTAATAAATCTATCAATTTTCTAGTTTTTAACAGTGAGTGTTATCCCAGAAATTACATAGATATAAATGGAATTGCTAATTTTCAATAATCTACAGGAACAGATAATAGTGTCATGGGCCCCCAGTTCTAATCATTTTAGCTATAATAAATGACACCCCAGGGGTTCATTTTTGGTCATAAAATGTGTTGATCAGAATACATATTTTAATCCCCAAATTATTTTATAACTTTTCCTATTTTTGCCACTTTAAAGTATGAATTCTAAAAATGATTTTTCACTTAAACTTATTGTAGATAGGAAAGAGAAAAAAAGGAAACCAAGAGTTTGTCCTTGTATTTGTTATTGAAATGAGATAACACTTAAATAATATTCAAGAAGTTATAATATGTACACTAGTACATTTATTTAATGGTTACTTAAAATGTAAACATTTGGGAAAAACATTAAATTACTATTTTTATTGTATTTCACAAGAATGCACATTTTACAACAGAAATTCACTTTTATAATGAATGATAAATGTATACTTTTGAAACAAATTATCTAAATATACAACTAAAGATTTTTATTTCCTTAAATAATTATAAAATATTTTCCTATTTTTTAAAAGCAGAGTAATGTACTTTAACTTAATGTTCTTATTCTTTTTTTCTTAAAAATTTATCAATGTTTAAAATATCTATCACTTGTCCATGGTAACTATCATTAATTCATATATTAAGATGAATTAAAGGTATTGGTTTTCGATATACCACAAAGTATTTTTCCTGTCTCTGCAATTGTATATGAAATCACCTCTGAAATAATATGACTATAATTACCTTTTAAATCAACTTAAGGAATTGATTTAAAAATGAAATTATCAAGAGTACCCTATATGTAACATTTTCATAAAATAATTGTGAAAGGTCTGAGTTGAAATTAATTCTGATGAATGCTTACCCTGTAGTATTGAAATCTTTAAAGTCTGAGTTTCACAGGATGAACTTTGGGATTTCCTGGGCTAACCTCAAAGTTGATGTGTGAAAGGATGGATTAGCTGTGTTCTTTGTCATATTTTTATAATTACAGACAGAATGAATAGAGCAGTTGAAATGTTAAATCAGTAATCCTTCATATATTTACTCTTATCAGAAATGCACACACAAATCAGGTACTGGTCAGCAAAATACAGATCTGGTAACATTTCGGATGCTTTTGTGGACAATTTATAGTAATATTTACAGTTTCTCTACTTTTATAATGAAAACATTCCTCCTTTCTACGTGGCCAAGTTGAGCTGGTAATAGATGCTAAATAAGCTACATAAAAGAAGTACAATATACAGTTACTTGGGAATAGGTCTTACAGGGCTGGTTCTACTACAAATAAACAGCACGAGAGACAGCTCTATAATAGTTGGGATTCTCAAAGAGAAACCTTTTAAAAAAATAAACATTTATTATTTTCAAAAAAAGGTTCTAGTAATCTTGACAAGAAGATTGGTTTTACTAGTCAGGTCAGTGCCCTTATGAAAATGAAATGCTGTGTTGTACAAGAGAATCTATGCTGAAACTACAAGATGGATCACAACATGTTTGGAAACTCGTGAATATACTCTTATACTCCCCATAAATATTTATTAACAGCACACATGCTTTTGAGAAATCTATGCTGAACAGCAACTCAAATATATCATATTCAAGACATTGAATAGAGGTGTATACCATCCTCTAATTAACTCATTGAAAATAGGATTGAGGCCAAATTTCTAAGGCCAAAATCATTACCACCATCTCTGACTTTGCCACTAATGACTGGGCTATCGCTATTAGAATTTGGCAGACTCAGTAATATCTTATTGACCTTTGGAGAAATACAATGTTATTCACTAGTTTTGGTACTGACACTATATTTGGATACAAGAATTTCTTTTTCACTTAGCAGGACCATATGTGTGAATATCACTGCCTGAACCTTTCATTTGTTTGTTATCCAGTCATTTATCTATTTATGTATTCCCATAACCTGTTCCACAAGACATTTGAGCAGTAGCATATAGGGAGGGCATCTTGAATTCTAAGTTGGAATCACTTGGTAAAGTGATTCCACTATGGCATGCTTTTTGGAAGGTCCTGCCAAACAATACAATGGAGAAGTGAGCAATTTTATGCAGCTGTGTTGTAGCAGTGATGCCAAATGCTAAAACATCCACTAGGAAGCTAAAACATCTGGTTGCTTGAATTAAAACCTTTTCTTTTCAACAGAGTCCTGTTACTTGGACAGACATTGTATCAGTGGAAAACCTTTGCTTATTTGTTTAATCTCCTGGAATATACGAATGCAGATATGTGAGGCCAAATTGACAGGCATCTGATTTAAATCAGTGTTCCTGCCCTGACCCCTTTAAAAAATGATCAAACCCTTCCTCCAAAAATCATAGAAAATATATTCAATTGAATGGACCAAATTAAAACATTCATTCTAAAGGACCTAATTCTCAAGTTTCTCTTTTCCAGACAGGTTATTTTTTTAAATTACCATTTTAATTCAGAGATCAGTGACAAAAAGAATGTAGTATATGAAAAGAGAGTCTGGTAATTATAATCTTCCCTACAGACTGAAACAGTGTATCACATTGTACATATAAAAACGTGAAAATGCTTGCGATATTATTATTTTATATTGAGAAACAATTTAATTATTTAGAACGTGGTTTTATTTTTTCATATGCAGCCAATCATACTCTATTATTAAAAACTGTTGCCATGGTTTCCAGTTTATAAAATTATATTTATTATATTATGACAGCATATTGGACATTTTTCACATAAAAAAGAAAAGAAGTAAAAATAGTGTTCCAATAAATTAAGTGTGCTACACAACCGTATTTATAATTAGAACTTATTAAAAATACCCATATTGGTTCAGTTTGCATTTTGAAAATTCTCAAGTCAGAAAAAAAGAATCATCCCCTTTTTCTCCATGTTTTCTTGAATTGAGTCGGCTTCATTTTTCACATTGAAATGCCTAGGGATAAGCTGGAAAAACATTTCAGGTTGGATCGAAATGTAGGGCTTGTAGGGAGAAAGGGGCCATGCCTCTGCTCAGAATAAAGAGACGAACACATAAAAGACTGAAAAAATGGACTCTAGAAAGCAATACCTGTTCAATAAGCTGAGGCACTTTAATTTTCTTCAAAATTTGTTTTCCGTGGCCCATCAGGCCTTATTGGTTTCCTATGCACCTTCCCTTTGTTCCTTCTCGCCCCCCTCCCCTCCCCCATCAAATGTATAATAGTATATAATTCAATTCTATTTAAATTGCTACCTAGTTCACAGTTGAGTTTCAGAACAACCCTGCGAGGCAAACTTTATGTACCTATTTCAGAGCCTGGAAAAGTCCCTCTAAAAGAGGCTGAAGCAACTTGCCCAAGTCAGGGCTGGCGGCTGTGGAGCAGGACTGGGCCTCGGCTCCTGCAGGCTCCTCCTCCAGCATGCTGGCCCTTTGGCCCAGTGCCTGTCCTTCCATATCCTCTCCAGCAAGGGTGTGCTCACGTTGTATGGACAACTGTTTTAAACATCATTTTGATCATTTGTTTAGCCACTTCTTGAGTCTTTTTCCCCCCTAATATTTAAGAACATCTCTCTAAATCAGGAAATTCTCGATGCTTAGGGCTGACCATGACTGGTACTGAGGACAGACCCAAAGAGTGAGCAACAATTCTAAAGAGGACAGAGGCCCTGGAAATCAGAAAAGTAAATACAAGGCTCTCCATAGAAGTCTGTTTCTAGCTATACCAACCCTATTTGCATGACAGGGTCAAGAGAGCCAATGACGATTCGAGCCTGGAATCTGTGCAGTGAAATAGAATAAAAGAAGAAGAAAAAAATTGTAAGTTTTCAGTTATGTGTTTTAATGAGAGCACCAACAACCACAGAAATGCAATTGAGCTCAACCGTGAACATGTGGAAATTTCCACATATTTATGGATCTGCAATTTAACAAAATATAGAACTATTTTCCTACAATCAGTGTGTGTGTTTTAGTATCTTTTGGATTTACTTTTTTTGTATGCAATATTTCATCTCTCTATGGCCTATTTCAGAAGGTAATCATTCATGGCACAGGTGTATTAGGGTCTCAGGTCAGAAGCCAAGTGGTGTCTAAAGAGATGGGTGTGAAGTAGGGTCTTGAAGAGCGATCCTGCAGTTAAGACTGTCTTCCATTTAAAACCATGGTTGAAACCCCTCTCCTGAACAGTAAAAGGATATGATTTATATAGTGGTTGGAAATGTGTTTTATATCCAAACCGACTATTTTCATAATTCCCTATTTACATAGACCTTGATAGATTTGGGGTGTGAATTTTCATTGTCAAATTCCTAATTTGTGTCTAAGAGCAAAACATGTCAAGAGTTCGGTAACCAAAAAGAAACCCCTAGATCTCAAAAAATAGTCTAAATCTCTTTGAGTCACATGTGGTTTGAATTTCAGGATAAAGTAGTTGAGTTCAATATTAAAATACACTTTTTAGTGCCTATCTTTTATCCGTCAGGAGGAAATTATTTAAGCACTGATATTGGGAGAGAGGATTGTAAAGCAAATGCACAGAGCATTTCAGCACCGAAATAAAGATGCAGCTATTCAAAATTGTCAAAGGAAAATGCTCTTTCCAATTTTCCATCTTCACCATTTGCTGCTGCTATGTTTGAAAATACTTTACACATTGAGTTTCACTTCTTCAACCGTTGTTATATCTCCTTGATCCCTTTCCCAGCATGGAACCTGACTCAATCTCAAAGATAATATCTTTCAGATGGAAATAGTATTTCTCTCACTGATATAAAATAGATTTCCAATATGAAATCAACACCCCGAGTATTCTTTAAAGAAGGACAAAACTGTACTAGCATATCCAAAAAGCATTGGCACAGGTACGTGACATTATAAAAAGACTAAAGTCAGTGAACCAGATGTTTCCTTTGGTGCATGTGCATTATTTCATTGGAGCAAGCATGTTAAATATTAGCAAGAAGAAAATACGCCTCTGACAACTGTGAATTTTAGCTGCTATTTTTTTCTGTAAACCCCCCTGTAGGGAAAGAGTAACCTCAAAGCTCTCTAGGGTGATGAGGTTTGAACAAATTCTACATTGAGATAAATTTGAATAAAGAACATTTACAAAAATAAAGTGAATCGAACACCTTAAAAAATCTCAATATAATCCGTAATGGTACATTTGAGGGAAAGGCAGCTTGCAAATGTGGCATAAAATAAACATATCACTTAGAAACATAACACTCACTAACCCTGGAGACTCAATTGAAGTTCATCCCAAGTACAGGGCCTGGGAGTTTGGCCAAGAATATTATCTCATGGGGTCTAGGGCTTGATTTGTATTTCACATAATATGAAGTGGCATTCATTACCTTGTAATCGATATGCAGATAAGAAGAAATTATTTATGGCACAATTAACTGGGAAGGGAAGAGTACCATATATGTACATATGGGAGAACTGAGGGTTTCAGACAGGACCATAAACCATAAAGAGACTTTTGACAGCGATCAGACCTCTGAGATAACCTGCTGCCTTGGAAATTCATCCAGCTTTATGTGCTCTCACATATTTGTAATCATCTTTTAATGCCATGCTTCAAGTGTAAACTGGATGTTTATGAAATTTTCCTCTCCTATTAAAAATAGCTAAAGATGTTTTGATTTTTTGAAACATTAGAAAAGTGTTTCCAAAATGAATATAAGTTCTACGAGATGTTCATAATCAGTTTGGGAGATGCTGGGTTGGAAAAGGAAATAGGACTCCTCAGAGCCTTTAATATTCTAATATATATGTATGTTATGACTCTCCAAGAAGAGAATAAATTATATAGTATTTTCTATCATATTTAATTACAAAAGCCTCTTCTTTGGCATGCCTCTTGAAGAAGAAAAAAAAACATGAAAAAAGAAAAAGAAAGATGGAGTGACTATTTTTCAGAACTTCACTAACACACTGGAATGTGTCTACCTTCTGCCCCAAGCCAGCTGCTTTTCATACAAGGTCTTCCCTAATTTATTTTCTCTTTCTTAGCAACATCTGTGAAAAAGGATCCTCAGTGCTCAGCCAGAGCACTTCCTGTTTGGTGGGGTGGCCTGATTGATGGCTCGGTGAGATGCCATTCAGTAGGTTGGACAGAGCACTGCCTTACCCTGCATGCGATTGATAAGAAGCCCAGTTAACCTAATAAACCTCAGATCACCAAGGTCTGCCCTGGGCTTCCAGGTCTCCCAGGGCTGCTTTTGCCTGTACAACCAATTCAGGGCATTATGTTCTGAGTCATGAACAGGAAAGGCATAGTTCATGGAAATATTTCCAGTATTGAGGATTGCTATAATTTACAGATGTCGACAACACCTCATTAATTTAACATGCTCTTTCTTACTCATGTGGTTTTCCGACCTACGAGGTCAAACCTTTCTATTTTTGTTTTTGAAACAATTTTTTAAAATAGTAATAATAGAAATTTCTAAAAGTTATGAAATGTTTATTATATATTAAGCACAGTGAAAAATACTTTAAGGCCATGTCTAATATTGAATTAATTTCTAAAAATTGATTAAAATTTTATTTTGAGATATTTAAAAAAAATTAGAAACACAACCATTATTGTATGTATTACCCAGAATTTTCAGATGTGTAAAATGATGTCATGTTTCTTTCACTTTTAAATAAAAAACTAAAATATTATAGTTAACTATTGTCTTTTTTTAATTCACCTTCTGACATCCTATTCACCTCCACCATTCCTAGAGGCAAAATTTATTATGAATTTATTGTATCTCTTTATAGTTATATTTATAGATTTTTATGCATGAATATGATTTCATGAAAAATATATGCTATTATTTTGTGTTTTTCATAAAAATCATACCATATTGTACATACATCATTTTGACACTAGCTATTTTTTCCCTCACCGTTATTTATACCATCCTATTTATATCAAAATAGTACAGTGATTCTTAACCTCTGTTATTCCATACATGCCTTTGGAAGCCTGCTAAAGCTAATGGACTCCTTATGGGGTAAATTTAAAAATTTCCTTAATAAAATACACAGGATTACAAAGGAACACAATTATATTAAAGCATGGCTAACACAACCTGAAAAACACACACACACAAATTGTAATATAGTAACCCTTGAGTTTTATTAATTCCTTAAATAACATGTAGTAGTGAATCTATACTATAATTTGGAAGACGTGATAAGAGTAAACAGTATCTCTAGATGTTTGCAACAACTATGATGTTACATGAAAAACATTGATAAACTGTAATCTTGACAGTCTCAGATATCACTCATGCCACTCTGGTTTATAGCCCACGTTTATTGTAAAAGAAAATGCTTAAATTTTACTTAGAGCCTTGTGATTATAAAGATGTAATCTTACTTCCATTCAACCGCCAGAGCCTCCTGAATTATTTACATATCCTTAACTTTAATTTTTTCTTACTTCAATTAATTGTCATTGTCTTCCCCCAATCTGTTTGACTTTTAAACAGTATTTATAGAATTTTGATTAAGAAGTTAGCATTTTTGATTTAGCAAAGTGTGTTACTTGTACTTCGGTGGTCTGGTCTTGGCCTTTTAAAATATTTTCACCTTTAGGCTTTTCATATACCTGAAAATTTTTAAATGTATCTTGTAAGGAAGAGACTTAATTTTACTTTCTGCAGTATCTTATTTAATTCTTACAGTAAAGCCAACATTTTGGTAATATAGAAAACTATTCTTTTTTTCAAACACTTTTAAACATTTTTTTAAAATAATTTTTAAAACTTACAGATAATTTGCAGAAGTAATCCAGAGGGTTCCTGCATAACCTTTACCCAGAGAGCACAATGGTCAAAACTAAGAAAGTAGCATTGTATTGTTAATTTACTAAAGATTCTATTCATATTCAACCAGTTTTCCACTAGGCCTTTTTCTATCCCAGGATACAAACAGGATCCCACATTGCATGCATTTTCGTGTCTCCTTAGTATCTTCCAATCTGTGAGAGTTCATCTCTCTTTCTTTTTCTATCATTACCTTGACATTTTTGAAGAATATTTGTTACTTATTTTAGAGAATATCATTCATTCTGGATTTGTCTGATATTTTCTTATTATTAGATTGAGGTTGCATTTTTAAGAAAAAAATACCACAGAGGTGGCATACCTTTCTCAGTGCATCTTATCAATGAAGTGAATTATGTCCATATGTCTTTATATTGGTGGTGTTAACCTTGATCACTTGGTTAAGCTGGTGTCTAGTCAGTTCTGTACTTTTATGATTTTTCCATTTTGTATTAATAAATATGGGAGGTACTTTGAGACTCTGCAAATATGCTGTTTCTCCTCAAATTTTTCATTCATTAATGTCAGCATTCACTAGTAGATCTTTCTTACAACAATTATGATTGTGGTATTCCAGTGATAGTTTTCTATTTCTCATATTCTATATTTATTTATATTTGTATGGACTCATTCATCACTTGACCATTTTTTATTCCATTCATTATAACCCAATACTGTTATTACTTATTTTGTGACTCAAATTGTTCTAGCTTTGACCACTCAGAGCTCTTTCCAGTTGGCTCCTGTGCTCTCTGACCTGGCCCCATCCTTTTTGGAGCACTTCCTCCTTTATGGCCACCACAGGATGCCCTAGACCAGTGGTCTGCAAACTCATTAGTCAACAGAGCCAAATATCAACAGTACAATTGAAATTTCTTTTGAGAGCCAAATTTTTTAAACTTAAACTATATAGGTAGGTACATTGTTATTAACTTAATTAGGGTACTCCTAAGGCTTAGGAAGAGCCACACTCAAGGGGCCAAAGAGCCGCATGTGGCTCGCGAGCCACAGTTTGCCGACCATGGCTAGGCTCATCTCATATTTTCTTGCCACAGCCCTAGAATCACCAACCCTCCAAGGATCCCTGCTTTGTTTTGTTTGTTTGTTTTTTTCATCAGTGAATGATATTAGACACCAAACACTAGGCATTTAAAGATTAAAATATGTAGTGGTTTCTACCGTGCTTTAGAAAAGGGGACAGCAAATTGTATAAATGGCCAGATCACATATAGAGTTTGCAGTCCATACAGGTTCTGTTGCAACTACTTCATGATATTATTGTAACACAAAATCAGCCATAGATCATTGGTAAATGAAAAGGTACGGGTATGTTTCAATAAAACTTTATTTACAAAAGTAGGTGGTGGGCTGGATTTGATTCATACAGCTGTAGATTGCCAACCCCTGCTCTAGAATGACAAGCCATGTGCTGATTTTCACATTATGTTTCACACTTAAAAAATAAAAACAAGGATTAAAAACCTAGTATGTTTCTCTTTTTTTTTCTGGTGAGGAACCTTCTTCAGGATCAATCTGATTGGTGTCCTCTCCCTTATTCTCATAACCTTTCTGCCCTTGTTAGCTCAGGTTTCTGCCTAATTGAATATATCCTACCTCATGTTCTGTGCTGGGCACTGTATACTGCAGCTCCTTCAGAAGCTGCTTCAGTCTTCCCCACCCATAAATGCAGGTGACATCCCTTCTTTTTAACAATATTTGAGGCACCTCAAAAGGTATATAATTTTTTAAAAATGTTCTCGAATCCCAAAAACCTTGTTCTATGAACCATCTCAAGAATAACTAAGTCTCCACCAGTCCTTGAATATGGCTGGTAGCTTCCATTCTTCAGCTTACCTCAGATCTCCTTGACATGGCCACCTTTCTTATCAACTCTCCGTCAAAGCCCTACTTTACCTTAAGACTAGCATTGAATTTGAGTCACTCTCTGAGACCTTTGTGGGTCCCAGCTCCACCATCGTCCTCATTTTCCTGTGGATTCCTGCATGTCTTGTTGGATCCCTCACAAATGCTGTTCATCACTGTCATCGCCCTTTGCATGCATTCCCATCTCCCACAGCAGGTTTAACATCCCACCCAGAAAAAAACCATGTCCAGGTCCTTCCCACACAGTTTGCAGACTCTGTCAATGTGTGCAGCCAAAATAGGCCTTCATACATGTCTGTGGGGAGGAACAATGGCATGCCTTAAGCCCTTACTTTCATCAAAGAGGGATATTTAAAATGATTCTCCCCTCTACCTAATTACCTGGAACAATTTTGGTATTCCCAAATCACTTCAGAGTTCTACGCATTCATCTGAGGATTATAAACACACAAACAAGTTAGATTGTAGCAAATCAGTACTCATTTTTTAAGCAATGAAATATTCTGTGATATGGAAAGCAAGGGCAAGGAGACAGTCTCTAGTTTAGGGTGTCTGCTGAGAAAGGGAGCATTCATTAACAGGTCAGATGTCTATAATTTTAAGCTTACTGGAAAGCCACATAAACCGAAGTTTATTATTTTCCAAATGTTTAGGGACCATAACAGATTTCTTCTGCATATGAATTTTTTTTTTACTGAGTTCTGTAGATTTTACCAAATCCAACAGCATTAGTGTTAAGCATTTGGGACCTACAATGGCTAGTCTGTGCTGTTAAAAGGAAAAGTGATATATAGCCCTATACAGTGCAGACAGGCACACATGACCCCTGGGATTCAGTGCCGAGTTTCACTTTTAGAGCAAAGGTGTTACATAACTTAAAGACATATGGACTATATTATCACCTTTAAAAGGTGAAATATTTTCCCCGTGACTCATTTCCGGATGTTTCAGCTGTTAGCATGATCTGTCAGGATAACTCATTGGGATCAAGCCAGCTTCTGTAAGATTGCTAATCTAGGTCCAAGTTTCTGAGTGTAAATAAGGTTTCTATCAGAATCTTATATGTGTGTCTGGCATTTACTTTGTAAGACATTAGAAGCACTTCATATAAACTAATTTGTGACTTAAACAATTTATATAGATAATCATAAAGCCAAAAAGAGGTTTCTCTCTTTATGAACTTGTTTCTTTATGATGCAAATATGTTTCTAATATTAGCCTATTGACGACCTCTTAATAACCACCAGGTAACTCGAAATACCAAAGGTCTTGGGTTTTATGCTTAAGACCTTCACTTGTCTATGTTTTTATCTAAAATTTTTAGACATTTGTGGAAAGAAAAGAAGCCCCATTTTGATTCTTAGTTCATACAATAAGAATAGATCAGAAAATAAGATATTTATATCAAACTAGTGAAATTCCTATTAAATCCAATGTCCAGAACCCAGGAGTCATTTTCCTAATAAAATTATCTTTAAAAATGTCCAACTCTATGTATATTATCACCTTGTCCAAACCTGTTAAATAAACTTGTCATTTTCACAGCCAATTCAGGGAAGGAGTTCCTACTCCTCTCCTGGGAGACCTAGACATAACCCGCCTGGTCTCTGGGGTCGACCCCCATCTCCTCTGAAAGGCTGGCTGCATGATTTGATGGGCACAGCTGTCATTATCATCCAGCTTGGCACATGCCTCTAGGGTTTTCCCATTGAGCAAGGCTCTGAACTGTGCAGCCCATGCTTCCTCAAACCAATTATAACTTCTATGCAGTTATCTGAAATGGGGGGGAAAGATGATCAGCATCATTCCCGGCCTGGTAATGAGGAAGCGATTTTCCCTTATTATAACTGACTAAATACGTGCAGGCTGACCCTCAGGGCCCTCACCACCCTCCTCCTGTCCCTCTGGAAATCATGGTCAAGACTCACTTTTCATTTCAGATTTCCTTGACTCCTTACTTGTGTCATTTATTTCTCTTAATTCCACCCCCGTTCCAGCTTTACCTTGACTGCGCTGAATGTCTTTTCTCACTCTGTGTCCCTGCCCCACCTCGTGCTGGTGTGCTGCTCATTCGGACATGATTTCTGTTTCTCATGTTTTGCCGTTGGACTCCCTTGACACAAATTTACTGCTTGGACACCAAAGGAAGAGGATCTTTGAGCTTTAAAAATGATCCAGCAGATTCAATTCTTGCTTCTTTTTATCACTTCTAAGGCCCTTGTGTGCACTATGCTTCCTTTTTGTTCAAAGAATTTATACTGTTGTCTGGTGTTTGTATTGTTTTTTTTTTTAATTTCCTCTGTTTATGTCCTTGACAAGCCTTATATGTCTGTTTTAACCCAAAACAGCGACATCTGTTGGCTGTAAGCAGTTGAAGCATTAGTTACACTGGTGATTCAGAATTTATAACCCTTTTTGTACCTTTCTATCCCTATGTAGAAGTATAGCAGTCCCCCCTTATCTGTGGTTTTGCTTTTCTGCTGTTTAAGTTACCTGCTGTCAAACATAGTCTGAAAATATTAAATGGAAAATTCCACAAACAAACAATTCATAAGTTTTAAACTGTGTACCGTTCTGGGTAGCGTTATGAAATCTTGCATCATCCCACTCTGTCCACCCATGATGTGAATCATCTCTTTGTCCAGCGCATTCATTCTGCATATGCTACCCGCCCATAAGTCACTTCAGTGACTATCTGGGTTATTAGATTGACTATCACAGTGTTTCAGGGCTTGGGTTCAAGTAACACTTCTTTTACTTGACAATGGTGCTAAAGCACAAGAATAGTGATGCTAGCAAATCAGATATGTCAAAGAGAAGCTGTAAAGTGTAGGGGAAAAAGTAGTATAGGGTTTGGTACTATCCATGGTTTCAGGCATTCACTGGGGGTGGGGTCCTGGAACCTATTCCCCATGGATCAGAGGGGACTGCAACAATCCAAAGACATTGCATAAACAAGTCAGTGTCCTTCATCTCTGAAGATTTGATGAGAAATTAAGTAAGACAGTACAGCAAAACAATTTTGGACACCCACTTATCCACCAATGGCTCCCTCTTTCTGAAATTTAACCCTTCGGAGAAATCCCAAACTAATAAAAAGCTCTAGCCTAGTGCTTCACTCTGATGAAAGCTTATGCATTCAGATTTTGGTTTGAACATACAGAAGAGTTGAACTTAATACCTGTGTAACTTAATATCTGTTCTTCCTTTTTTCCTTAAGAATACAACCTTCACTTTTTAGCTAGACATATGCCAAGCTGACTAAAACCTACATTTCTGTCTTCTATAAAATTAGCCATGTGCATGTTCTGACAAGTAATATGTTAGCATATTGAATTTGATCCTATCCATGTGAGCTAATTTTAACTCAGTTACCTCTTTAAAACTCCTTTTCCTAAAATACAGTCACATTCTGAAATACAGGGGGTTAGGATTTCAGCATACGAATTTTTTAGGGAGGCACCACTTAGCCCATAGCACCGCGGAAGCATAGAGAAAATGGCAATAAGAAAACAAAGCAAAAACAAACTAGATGGGAGAGGTGGTGACAAGAGACCATTTCTGGGTCACCCATTTAAAAGTTTAAATTGTGTCAACATTTCCAATCTCACCTCACCAGGACCGTTTGAAAACAGTTACCAGAACATAATTACTTAGCCCAATATAAAACTAACGTTGCCAGATGTTTTCCAATTCCTATTTTACATAGATTCTAATAGCTTAATAAATGAATTTGTTTAGCTGGGAAAGTAGAATCATATGTAATTGTAGTCATTCACATATTAAACTGTAAGGAAATGGCAAATCCAATAATATTAAATCCAAGCACATCTCTCTAGGACTCGTGGAAGACATTTAAGCAAAGAGACATGGCACGTTCATAGTCCAATGTGCTTGTACCTGTCTACTTGGATTTATTGTGATTTGTCCTTGGTTTGCATGTGTTTATTTGCAGATAACAATCAGTGGCAGATGCAACAGACAACAGTGTAACTTTGAAATATTTTTTGATAATTAACTTAGGTCCAAATTCTAATAGCATGTGTGAATTATTATTAGGGTACTAATGGAGTGTGGAAAATATATGCTGTTGCTCTTATCTGGTTTATTCTACTATTTTATGTTGCACATAGAGTCTTCGAGGCTGTTAAAAACAAAACAAACACAGGCAATGATGATAGTTTATGTGAGTCACAGAGAAAAGTGGAGAAGGATTCAATCCAAGCAAATGTAAATTGGTATTGATTTTACGTAATTTATGATTGAGAGTCAATTATTATAAAAAATGTCTCATTCATTAATATAGTAATTACAGGTTGCATATTAGATACAGGTCTTAGGAGGAGGAACTGATAGAGTTGCTTTGGCAGTTTGAGCTGAGATTATTATTGTCAACACTGAAGGATTTGCTAAAATACCATCAAGCTGACTATCTAGAGATCTTCAAAGTTGAGCATTGAAATAAGACCATTTGAAAACCAGAGACCAGCTCAATACCAAGGAGGTAATCACTGTATCAGATGGTCATGATGAATTAGAACCTAATGATGTAATGCCCAATGCCTGTTTATTCTACTGCTGAGTTCTTTCTGACTAATATGATAACTGTGGTGTGCAACAAAGCCATGATTCAATGTTTGGCTTCTGAATAAGTAAGAATTTTTGCCCTATCCCTTGAATCCTTGTCAGTGATGTGTTTTAAGGTCATATCTAAAATATGATGTAAGTATCTCAAACATTCTATTTCAATTCAATTAATTAAATGGATGTAAATTAATTACAAAATATAGAGCTTTTATTAGATGCCTTGTCCAGTCTAGGTGCATGAGACACAGTGATAACCAAGTGTATAGAGGGTTATATGTACTAACTAGAGGCCTGGTGCATGGATTCATGCACTGGTGGGGTCCCTTGGCCTGGCCTGTGCCCTCTTGCAATCTGGGACCCATCGGGCGATGTCGGACTGCTGGTTTCGGCCCGGTCCCCACAGGCCAGGCCAAGGGACCCCACTGGTGCATGAATCCATGCACCGGGCCTCTAGTATGCATATAAGATCTTTGGTTAATCTCTTCTGCCCTCCCCCCAACCCCCGTTCCCTCTGAGATTCATCAATCTGTTCCATATTTCCATGCCTGTGCATTGAGCGTCTGCCCCCTGGTGGTCAGTGCACGTCATAGCTACCAGTCGAAGGGGTGAACAGTCACTTAGGCTTTTATATATATACTAGAGGCCCGGTGCACAAAAATTTGTGCACTCGGGGGGGATGGGGGTCCCTCAGCCCGGCCTGTGCCCTCTCGCAGTCTGGGACCCCTCAGGGGACGACCACCTGCTGGCTTAGGCCCGCCCCGGAGAATTGGGCCTAAGATGGCAATCATACATCCCTCTGGCAGCCCGGCAGCCCTCAGGGGATGTCCACTTGCCAGCGGGGAGCAGGCCTAAACTGCAGTCGGACATCCTTAGCGCTGCTGAGGAGGCAGGAGAGGCTCCCACCACCACCACTGTACTGGCAGCCATCAGCCTGGCTTGTGGCTGAGCAGAGCTCCTCCCATG
>NW_005371410.1:8565505-8568710 GCF_000412655.1 Myotis brandtii
ACTATCAAAAGTCACATCCTATCATAGCTTGAAATTCAGAGTCTATGATTTTGTGATCTTTCTTGGTCTGATGTGGCCCTTCTTGGTCCTGAGACTTACAATTGAAAACACACATCATGTGTCCCTGAAATACCCAAAATACAATAAAAAAAAAAACTACACAGGATAAATATTTATTTATGAAAAGGAAAAGAATGGGAAACACACTGTAGTCCCTGATCTATAGAAATTATAATGTCATTGAACAAGTTTCCCTCTGGTCTGGGTGGATGGCCATTAACTTGGGTCTAGTTCTGCTCCCTAGAAATGGATTTTCTGTCTATTGTTCTCTATGACTTGTGGCTTTCCCCTCTGAGATGTCCTTCTGCTCCATCCATCCTGGCCACTTTTGAAGAAATGGTCCTGTTGGCTGAGTAGCCTTCTCAGCCTGTAGAACGTTGGAGATCCTAGTCCTTTTGTTCCTGTCACACATCCTTTTAGTGAAGACTAGCAATGCTTTAGCCAATACAGCTCTCTAAAATCTTTGTGATTTTAAAAATTAAGATATAATTGACATATCCCCTGATTAATATTAGCTTTAGGTGTACAACATAATGATTTGGTGTATATATATATACTGTCTATATGAACATGATCACCACAAGAAGTCTAGTTAACATGACTATACATAGCTACAAACTGTTTTCTCTTGTGATGGGAACTTTTAAAATTTACTCTCTGAGCAACTTTTGAATATACAGTACAGTATTGTTAACTATAGTCACCATGCTGTACATTACATCCCCAGAACTTATTTATTGTATAACCAGTGCACAGATTTGTGCACATTGAACATAAATTAATTAGAAGGTGGGCGGTGGGGTGGGACTGGATGAAACAGTCTGGACACACCCTGGAGCCAACCTCCTTCAGTCCCTCCCCGGCTGGCCCCACCTGGGGTGGCACCATGGCTTGAAGGGTGTCTGCTGAGTGAGCAGGGTTCCTCCAGCAAGTGGGGTCCCTTGGTCTGGCATGCGGGGATCAGGCTGAAACTGGCTCTCCAACATCCCCCGAGGGGTCCTGGATTGCGAGAGGGTGGTTTTTGGGTGATGCACCCCAGAATCGGGCTCCCTCCTCTCTAGTTCCAGGGTGAGTCACCTGAGAACCATCGCTGCCAAGTCACGGCAGCTTGGCAGCTCCTGTGTTGAGCGTCTGCCCCCTGGTGGTCAGTGTGCATCATACCTACCAGCTGGTCAGACGGTTGGATGGTTGCCTAGCCTTTTATTTGACACAGTGATGCTGTGTAATAATTACAAAACCTCGGTGGTGTGCAACAGTAAATGTTCATTTAGCTTATGTGTCTTCTGATTCAGTGACTTAGACTAGGTCAGTCACATGGCAGTCTGCCACATTCCAATGACAACATAAGTCACAAAGGCAACCCACATTGAAAGGGTGGGGGAATTGACTCTACCTTTTTAGTTAGAGGAACCACAAAATTACTTGGCAAAGGTATGCATACAGAAAAGAGGTGAAGTTATTAGTGTAATCAATCTTACAACCTCTGGACTCATGGAGGACACAGTTGTTCATGTCTCCTCATGTGTAAAACATGTTTTCCCTTCCCTAACTATCAAAAGTCACATCCTATCATAGCTTGAAATTCAGAGTCTATGATTTTGTGATCTTTCTTGGTCTGATGTGGCCCTTCTTGGTCCTGAGACTTACAATTGAAAACACACATCATGTGTCCCTGAAATACCCAAAATACAATAAAAAAAAAACCTACACAGGATAAATATTTATTTATGAAAAGGAAAAGAATGGGAAACACACTGTAGTCCCTGATCTATAGAAATTATAATGTCATTGAACAAGTTTCCCTCTGGTCTGGGTGGATGGCCATTAACTTGGGTCTAGTTCTGCTCCCTAGAAATGGATTTTCTGTCTATTGTTCTCTATGACTTGTGGCTTTCCCCTCTGAGATGTCCTTCTGCTCCATCCATCCTGGCCACTTTTGAAGAAATGGTCCTGTTGGCTGAGTAGCCTTCTCAGCCTGTAGAACGTTGGAGATCCTAGTCCTTTTGTTCCTGTCACACATCCTTTTAGTGAAGACTAGCAATGCTTTAGCCAATACAGCTCTCTAAAATCTTTGTGATTTTAAAAATTAAGATATAATTGACATATCCCCTGATTAATATTAGCTTTAGGTGTACAACATAATGATTTGGTGTATATATATATACTGTCTATATGAACATGATCACCACAAGAAGTCTAGTTAACATGACTATACATAGCTACAAACTGTTTTCTCTTGTGATGGGAACTTTTAAAATTTACTCTCTGAGCAACTTTCAAATATACAGTACAGTATTGTTAACTATAGTCACCATGCTGTACATTACATCCCCAGAAATTATTTATTGTATAACCAGTGCACAGATTTGTGCACATTGAACATAAATTAATTAGAAGGTGGGTGGTGGGGTGGGACTGGATGAAACAGTCTGGACACACCCTGGAGCCAACCTCCTTCAGTCCCTCCCCGGCTGGCCCCACCTGGGGTGGCACCATGGCTTGAAGGGTGTCTGCTGAGTGAGCAGAGTCCCTCCAGCAAGTGGGGTCCCTTGGTCTGGCATGCGGGGATCAGGCTGAAACTGGCTCTCCAACATCCCCCGAGGGGTCCTGGATTGCTAGAGGGTGGTTTTTGGGTGATGCACCCCAGAATCGGGCTCCCTCCTCTCTAGTTCCAGGGTGTGTCACCTGAGAACCATCGCTGCCAAGTCACAGCAGCTCAGCAGCTCCTATTTTGAGTGTCTGCCCCCTGGTGGTCAGTGTGCATCATACCTACCAGCTGGTCAGACGGTTGGATGGTTGCTTAGCCTATTATATATATAGATAGGAAGTTTATACCTTTTAATTACCTTCACCCAATTTCTCCCCATTGCCACCCCCTCCTCTAGAATCCACCAGTTCATTATCTGTAGCTAGTAATTGGCTTTCTTTTATAAATATACTAGAGGCCTGGTGCACAAAAATTTGTGCACTCGGGGGGGAGAGGGGGTCTCTCAGCCCAGCCTGTGCCCTCTCCCAATCTGGGACCGCTCGGGAGATAATGACCTGCTGGCTTAGGCCTGCTCCTGGATGGCAGAGGACAGGCCCAATCCCTAGGTGCAGCCCCTGGTCGGGCTCAGAGCAGGGCCAATTGGGGGGTTGGGGCGCT
>NW_005371410.1:8569116-8579665 GCF_000412655.1 Myotis brandtii
GCCATCTTGGCTGACAGTTAATTTGCATATACTCACTGATTAGCCAATGAAAAGGGTAGCGGTTGTACGCTAATTACCATGTTTCTCTTTTATTAGTGTAGATAGGAAGTTTATACCTTTTAATTACCTTCACCCAATTTCTCCCCATTGCCACCCACACCTCTGGAATCCACCAGTTCATTATCTATAGCTAGTAATTGGCTTTCTTTTATAAATGTATAAATCAGATTACACAGTATTTGTCTTTGTTTCATTTAGCATGATGCCCTCAAGGTATATCCATATGAAATATATATATATATAATGTTTTCTTTATCCATTCGTCTGTCAGTGGTATCTTAGCAATTGTGAATAGTACTGCAGTGAAGATGGGGGTGCAGATATCTTTTTGAGTTGGTGGATTTCATGTGTATTTCTTTGATAAATACACCAAAGTGAAATTTCTGGATCATATAATAACTTTTTAATTTTTGTTTATGGAATTGGCTGCACCAATTCCATAAACAGTGTATAAGGGTTCCCTTTTCACATCTTCACTGACACTGGTTTCTTATCTTTTTTATCATAACCATTGTAACTGGTGTGAGGTGATATTTCATTTTGGTTTTAATTTCTATTCCCCTGATGATGGGAATTTTCTATGTATTTGAAAACAAAATCTCAGTTTATGAATTCACTCATAAGAATTTACCAAATGGAAATAAATATGAGTGTTTACAATCCTATATAATAAAGAGCTAATATGCTAATTAGACCGGACAGCAGAACAACCTTCTGGAATGACCAGTGGGCAGGGGGGAAGGGACGGGGGGGGCTGCAAGGCAGCCAGGGCTGCAAGGGCCTAGCCTTGCACAAATTTCGTGCATCAGGCCTCTAGTTACATATAAAATGATATTTGTTGCACAATTGTATCGAAGAATGAATGCTTGCATACATCATTTGGGGAAGGTACTAATTTTATCCATTCAATAAAGCATTTTAGCAAAATTGTTTATTCAGTATGATCCATCAATTACCTAGTAGATGGTTAAGCATTTTATATATAACCATGTTCCCTGAACAAAATTTAAAATATTAAAAGATTGGGTGCTACCTAATAGCATATGTTAAATTTGTACTTTTCCAAATTTTCTATTTTATACAGTTATTTTACTTAAATAATTATTCATTTGTAATTGGAAAAATATAAACTTTTTAAATATGTAAAATGAAAGTGTCATTTTATCTGTTCACTAACATTTAGGGTAAATTTAAACCATTTAATTTAGCTTCAGAAAGGATATATGAATGGAAAGGTAAAAATGATTAAAAGTGTGTAAGTTCATGGGTGGTATCATTGCCTAAAATAGGAAAGTAGAACAGAAGTTACTGGATTTTGGACATGTTCCATACAAAGTGCTTTTTGAAAGAAAGCAAAAGTGAAAGTATAAGTGATTTTTAAAATGTCTTCAGATGCACCCAATAATAGAGATAGGGGAGTAACTGAGGGAGATTGACAAAACTATTAGCAATTATTCAGGTTTCTTGTAAGGGGAGTTCTCAGAGGGTTTTTAAAAATATATTTTTATTGATTTCAGAGAGAAATGGAGAGGGAGAGATAGAAACATCAATGATGAGAGAGAATAATTGATTGGCTGCCTCCTGCACGCCCCCCACTGGGGATGGAGCCTGCAATCTGGGCATGTACCTGGACCAGGAATTGAACCATGATTTCCTAGTTCATAGGTCATCTGACGCTCAACCACTGTGCCATGCCAATCAGGCTCTCAGAGGCATTTTGCTTTTGATTCATTTTAATGACACAGAAAATTCTCATCCTATGGGCAGAACTTTAGGAGGAATATTTGAAAAAATGCCCCAGATTCTGTCTCTGACCATTTCTGTGGTCATTCCCACAATGATTGTACATGGCAGGGATCCTAAGGCAAGATATTCCTGGGGTAGAAGGACTTTGGCCCCTGGACTTCCCAAGAGCCCTGCTCACCCCTCCTTAGACTATAAAGGATTCTAAGGTGCTTCCGCCCTCTCTCCTTTGCTGGGGTCAGACTTACATTGTGTCTGATGGTCCAACTGGCCTCTCCAGCTCCTGCCCCATTTTTTCTCACACAGGTATTTCCTGTCATAAAATCCTTAAAACATTTAACCACAATTTGGCATCTGCTTCTCAGGGCACCTGGACTAACACATACATACCGTATAATAGAAATTTTCAAATGTTCTTTGAAGCTGTGAGCTGCTTAAGTTATATGCTATTTACTTAACACAGCAGCTTGTGTTTATCACATAGTATCTCTTGATCTTTAAAAGGCAGATACTAGTTAGCTTTTCCAAATTTTCAGTGGAGGCATCTTTGGCCACATTCCTCATTTCATTGTCCCCCTATACAGTGCTATTGAAATTTCAAATACCCTGCATTTAAAAACATCATGAATGGAACCATCTAGTGATACCTGACCTTCCTTTTTGCTCTTGAATATGTTTGCAGCCTCCTTCTATGAGTTTGGTAAAACTGGCAGGTCAGAGCAACTCTTTACATTTCCTCTATTTAATGTATAGAATTTATGTTATTTGGTATTTGTCCAATCTGTGGAATGATGAGTGTTGGTTGTTGAGGAAGATACAATATATGCAAGTCAAAGTAATGACCTTAGTACTAGGGGGAAGGGAGTGCCCAAAGCTCCCAGTGCTTATTCGCATGCACTTTGCATCACCAGATGGTAGGGGAACAAAGGAGAAAATTCCATTGGGTGAAAGCCCCTAAATTACGGGTGAAACGTGCTTCTGTAATCTTTTCTAATACTGTCCTTCTCCTTTTATGGCATAATGACTATTCTAGTGATTGGATTAGGGCTGTGGGTGATGTATGGGGATGAGTTAACTGAATTTGACCTGAGTTTTATTCATCGTTTTTTCAATAAGGCTTCCAAAAATCAGGCAAACATACCTGTCTCTGTTGTGTCTATGTCACTGTGGGGTCACAGAAGATGGAGGTGTCCAGTGGGGGTCGCATGTATGCCAGCATTACAATACAAGGTCCTTCACACATATACAAATGCTCTTTCTGCAGGATACTGAGCTCATCCAGTTTGAAGGAGAGGGAGCTACTTGAGAATGTAGCTTTATATAAAAGGTTCATATTAAACGACTAGAGACCCGGTGCACGATTTCATGCATGGGTGGGGGCCCTCAGCCTGACCGGCTATTGGGGCCGATCAGGGCCAGCCGGCCGGGAGGATGGACCATGGGAGGTTGGCTGGCTGTGGGAGGTTGGCTGTGGGAGCACACTGACCACCAGGGGGAAGCTCCTGAGTTGAGCGTCTGCCCCCAGTGGTCAGTGCATGTCATAGCTACCAGCCAGTCATTCAGTCCTAAGAGTCGCTTAGGCTTTTATATAGATACTTGATCCTATTTAAGTGAAGGCATGTGTCATGTGCAGAGTGGGTGTAATTATTTTGATTGGTGAACTCTAATGCAGACACCATCACATTTCCATAGCACAGTGAACATTTAGCAGAATAGGCAGCCTCAGATCATTAACAATAGGCCATAAGCAATCCTGGCATTTCCCAGGAAACCTATAACTGGAAACCTTGAGTTGGAGAGAAGCATCTATTTCCTTATAATTGATTACTTTGTTCTATTCAGAAAAAATAAAAGCATGGAATAGGCCATATTGAATGATCGTTACCTCCTGTGTTCAACTGAGAAATTAGAGGAGTGCTGGTGGAAATACTTCTAGGTCAGTGGTTCTCAACCTTCCTAATGCCGCCACCCTTTAATACAGTTCCTCATGTTGTGGTGACCCCCAATTTCATTGTTACAAATTGAACATAATTAAAGCATAGTGATTAATCACAAAAACAATATGTAATTATATATGTGTTTTCCAATGGTCTTAGGCGACCCCTGTGAAAGGGTCGTTCAACCCCCAAAGGGGTCGCGACCCACAGGTTGAGAACCGCTGCTCTAGGTGATGGGGAATAAGAACGTTTGTGAGTAAAGCCAAACACACAAAAGGGACAAAATTCTTTTTTGCCCCCCATGGATCAAAGACCAACATTATAAAAACACAAAATCCTGAATAATAAAATATTCAATAAAATAATTGGAGTAGTATTTACCTTTATTTTGACTAATCAGAATCCATATTCCCTCCAGGGGTATGAATTCTTTTCCTCTCTATATCTTAGTAGCTAGAGTAGTAAGTACCCAATTATGGCATTATCAGATTGATTCTGTAACCAAAGTTTATACTCTGGGGAGAGTGATACAAAGAGGAAGGGACAGGATTTATTTACAAGAGCTTTACAGAATCCTGTAAGATGTGCACCAGTGACAGGATTGGCATACGGCCTTGGTTTTAAGTATTCTGTGATAGCTGGGTTCAGCAGGATTGATGGTTATGGTACCAAAAACACATTCTCATCAAATGAGACCTTGGATATGAATTTGGTTGTGGTTATCATTGCTCAGATCTCCTTGATTTCTATCCATTTTCCTAAGCTTGTTTCTCCAGGTTCCAATCAATGAACCACTAAATAACTAATTTCTTCTAAGTTTGCTAGAAGTGTAGCTGGTGCTTATGGATAAGAAGCTGGATGCTGTGCCAACTTATTTAAAAATATAAATTATTTAAAATAATTCTTACATGAAATCACATTGATGCATAAAAATCTATAAATATAACTGTAAAGAGATACAATAAATTTATAATAAAATTTGCCTCTAGGAATGGGGGAGGTTAATAGGATATAAGATTTTAAAAAAAGGTGAATAAAAAAAGAGACAATATTCTATATAATAAAAGCCTAATATGCTAATTGTCCCCTTGGGTGGTTGTTCGACTGGGAGTTTGACCAGGAGACTGGGAGTTCGACTGCTTGCTATGATGTGGGGCTGCGACCTCTCGCTGGCTACCTGGGGGCGGGGGTGATGGGACAGAGGTGTGGTGAGAACGCAGGGTGTCTGCTGAGCTCGTGCTCACTCGCTCTGCTACCCTCCCCCAGGATGCCAGGGTTCGCACACCAGGGAAGCCCCTGCACTCAGGTGCTGGGGGCACCCGTAAGGAGCCCACCCCATACCCATGCAGCCTCTTCGGGTAAGCTGGGCTGCAGCCACTGGGACTACAGGGGCTGGTCGGGCTCCTTGTGGGTTCAAGCAGGAGCCCGTCAGCGAGGCCGGCTGGGAGAGAGCATGCTGCCCGCCTCGCTTCTGTGTGGTGCAGCTGGGCTGCCAGAGGTCCACGCTGTACCCCGCGGGGCCTGCGGCATCTGGCCGCACTCACCACATCTCCAAATGGGGACTCTGGTGTTATGCCCAGATTTCAGGATCCCCAAGAAACCACATCAGGGAGCCAGCCAGTCCGATGCAATACAATGAAACATAATATAGGCATCATGGCCGCTTCAGGCAGCCAAATCTTCCGCTACTAAACATGTGATACTAAAGTCTATTCCTAATCTTCCTATGAATTGTCCTTGTCTTTTTGGAGCCATGTCCATGAAGACACAGGCATTATCTAAGTCTATTCAATGTTACCAGCATCGGGCAGGTCGAGCACGCCGTAGCTTGAGCTTGAGTGGGTTGTGTTGATCTCAATCGACGCTCCATTTGGTGACAAAGTCTTTCCGGATCGCGGATGGGTCCGCTGACCAGACGTGGGTGTGATGGACCCAGGTCGCGACACCGTCTATCTATTTTGAGAGCGGTGGGGGTCGTCAGCACCACGGTGTAGGGACCTTTCCAACGTGGCTCCAGGGTCTCCAGGTGGTGCCTTTTGACGTAGACCCAATCTCCTGGCCTGTGCTGATGAGGAGTTGGGGTTGGGCTGGTCTCGTACAGATTCTAGGGCCTGTTGCCTTCCTTTCACAGGAAGGGGGAAGGGCCCATGAAATCTCTGCCCTGAGGAACTGTGAGCCCCACCCTTAAATGTCCCAATCAGACTAGAAAAGCCACAAATACCTTTTAAATCTACCCCAGAATTCCAAAATCCCAACCCAGCACAGAATATCACATAGCAAATCAAACAATCCACAAAGTAACAATGTGGTTTGTGGGTTTCCTTTGGCATATTCTGTCTCTCTAGATATTTTACTGTTGTTTCCTAGTTTAAAACTCACCATTTTAAAATGCTCTGTTTTCCTCCTTAATGTAGGAAAATACCCAAAACGTTCTAGTTGAATAACAATTTGTTATAAAAACATGCACACTCATAGTTTTGGAGCTTACCTCACAAACATCCAACATCCACGTCACTTGTACTCAGTTTTTAGGACATTATTCCCCAAATACATTCCTGTTGCATTAATGTGTGATGGAATTCACCTTATCCAAACATCTCCAAATATCTACATAAGTGATATTTCAGTAGGAATTAGCCACCAATGTTTTTCTCAGTTACAACGAGAAGAACATTGTGAAACTCTGTTATCAGATACAGGCCATTGACTTCCAAGTCCTTCCTTACATTCATCTTTTACTCTTACACAAGATATGACTTTGTTTACTCTTTATTAGAACTTCAGTCATAGTGAACTGAAATTTTACAAAGATTTCACTTCCATTTCCTTCAGTTATATAAGCTGTCCCTCTCTACTGCTGTGACTCTCTGACTTCTCCTTTAACAGCTAAGAGTGTGGTAAATAGTAGCCAAAAGTTTCTAAACTTACTTAGAACTGGACTTTCTACAAGTAGTAACAATGTCTTGAATATCCTTTCCCAGTAACTTTAGAAGACATTCATAATACTTGCATAACATTAAAATAACCAGTCTGATCACTCCAGTCAAATAATTAAATTGTGTACTTACCAATTACATAAAAATGTTTAAATATAAAAATCTCTAAACTTACATCCTTAGTCAGTCAGGCTTTCAGTGGTTCTCAACCTTCCTAATGCTGCGACCCTTTAATACAGTTCCTCATGTTGTGGTGACCCCCAACCATAAAATTATTTTTGTTGCTACTTCATAACTGTAATTTTGCTACTGTTATGAATCGTAATGTAAATATCTGATATGCAGGATGTATTTTCATTGTTACAAATTGAACATAATTAAAGCATAGTGATTAATCACAAAAACAATATGTAATTATATATGTGTTTTCCGATGGTCTTAGGTGACCCCCCAAAGGGGTCGCGACCCACAGGTTGAGAACCGCTGTTCTAGGTGATGGGGAATAAGAACGTTTGTGAGTAAAGCCAAACACACAAAAGGGACAAAATTCTTTTTTGCCCCCCATGGATCAAAGACCAACATTATAAAAACACAAAATCCTGAATAATAAAATATTCAATAAAATAATTGGAGTAGTATTTACCTTTATTTTGACTAATCAGAATCCATATTCCCTCCAGGGGTATGAATTCTTTTCCTCTCTATATCTTAGTAGCTAGAGTAGTAAGTACCCAATTATGGCATTATCAGATTGATTCTGTAACCAAAGTTTATACTGTGGGGAGAGTGATACAAAGAGGAAGGGACAGGATTTATTTACAAGAGCTTTACAGAATCCTGTAAGATGTGCACCAGTGACAGGATTGGCATACGGCCTTGGTTTTAAGTATTCTGTGATAGCTGGGTTCAGCAGGATTGATGGTTATGGTACCAAAAACACATTCTCATCAAATGAGACCTTGGATATGAATTTGGTTGTGGTTATCATTGCTCAGATCTCCTTGATTTCTATCCATTTTCCTAAGCTTGTTTCTCCAGGTTCCAATCAATGAACCACTAAATAACTAATTTCTTCTAAGTTTGCTAGAAGTGTAGCTGGTGCTTATGGATAAGAAGCTGGATGCTGTGCCAACTTATTTAAAAATATAAATTATTTAAAATAATTCTTACATGAAATCACATTGATGCATAAAAATCTATAAATATAACTGTAAAGAGATACAATAAATTTATAATAAAATTTGCCTCTAGGAATGGGGGAGGTTAATAGGATATAAGATTTTTAAAAAAAGGTGAATAAAAAAAAAGACAATATTCTATATAATAAAAGCCTAATATGCTAATTGTCCCCTTGGGTGGTCGTTCGACTGGGAGTTTGACCAGGAGACTGGGAGTTCGACTGCTTGCTATGATGTGGGGCTGCGACCTCTCGCTGGCTACCTGGGGGCGGGGGTGATGGGACAGAGGTGTGGTGAGAACGCAGGGTGTCTGCTGAGCTCGTGCTCACTCGCTCTGCTACCCTCCCCCAGGATGCCAGGGTTCGCACACCAGGGAAGCCCCTGCACTCAGGTGCTGGGGGCACCCGTAAGGAGCCCACCCCATACCCATGCAGCCTCTTCGGGTAAGCTGGGCTGCAGCCACTGGGACCACAGGGGCTGGTCGGGCTCCTTGTGGGTTCAAGCAGGAGCCCGTCAGCGAGGCCGGCTGGGAGAGAGCATGCTGCCCGCCTCGCTTCCGTGTGGTGCAGCTGGGCTGCCAGAGGTCCACGCTGTACCCCGCGGGGCCTGCGGCGTCCGGCCGCACTCACCGCATCTCCAAATGGGGACTCCGGCACGATGACTCAGCTGGAGGGGGATGTGCGAGGGCATGGGGGCCCAGGTGCTGCCCAGGGCCCAGAGGTCAGCTGAGACCTGCCCTTCCACACCAGATGCTCATGCTTTGATCTCTGGCCAGGCCTAGGGACCACACCCGTGTATGATTTTCATGCACCAGGCCTCTAGTTTAACTATAATATTTCATTTTTTTATTTAAAAGTGAAAAAAAAAACATGCTATCATTTTATACATCTGCAAATTCTGGGTAATAGATACACTAATGGTTGTATTTCTAATTTTTTTTTCATCTATTACTTCCCTGGAATTATAGCCACTGAAAACTGAGAGTAACTCTAGGAGGCATATTTTTAACAAGTCCTTAAACAATGCATGATACTCTCCACAACATTTCTACTTAGTGGACACCTGGCCTTCAACTTGAATGCTTTCAGTGACAGAAAGCTCACAATTTTTCAAGGCTGATTATTCCACTTTAAGACAACTGCAATTTTGTTCTGTTAATTTTTTTACTAGCTTTCTTTAACTCTAAGATTGTGATGATTTATTTGGTAGCCTCATATAAGTTTTGGCTCATACTGAGACTGCAGTAAATTATATATATACCACATATTACACGGTATGTGTGTCTGTTTTGAAATGGTAAAGCTATAGATTCAGTTTCAAGTTTATAGAATTAAATGTATTTTTTAAAATGAATACGGCATAAATATGGGCTCCATAGAATTTGGGGTGGGGAAAGTTTATTGCTGCAGTTCATGATATTTTTAGCTCAGATTTATACCTGGCTTCCTAAATTCAATATAAGTTTGAGTCTTATTAGCTCAGACCCATTGGAAAATGCCTCCAGAATCATGTTGTTTTTTCCCAAACTGACTGATTTATAATCATATTTGGGTTCAGTAATAAGTGGAAAAATTATCTAGATCAATATAAGTGTTGGATTGTCTCAAACTTCCTTTAACAAAGAGAAGGAAAGGGGTTCATGTATATGAAGATTATGCCAAATGTTTTCTAAAAATAATAACCTGCCAAAGTGAGTGAATAAGATGTAGATGATTCAAAGTTCAGAAACTCCCAGAGTAAGTAATAGTCTCCACTTGGCCTAAAACATGTGGCTAATTGCTGTTTATTAGCAATATGCTTTCCTCTTTTGCAAAGGCCACAATAAATCAACTATTGGAATTTCCCAATAGCTATTTCATGGGCCAGATCCAGGATTTGAATGTCAGCTGTAGAAAACCTAGTTTCAGTGATGAAAATCACATAGGTAAATAATAAAGACATGCTTGCTTATGTAAATTTCAGAATTTATGTCAGGAATGGAGACCCATGAAAATATGTGCCAAAAGAATGACACCCAATTAAGACAATCCCTCAAATCTCTAACAGTTTTATCACTTCATGTTTAGTGGTGTTTTTATCAATGGAGAAATAAAGAAAAATAGGATTTGTTATAAAATAATACTTTAATTTACAGTATGTCAATTTTAAATTATTTTTAACCCATGTATTATATACTCTCCCCTAAATGCAGCTTAAATCACTTGTGGCTTGGTAGCTGTAACTGAAGATAGCCCTCCAAATATGTGCAGAACTTGTGTAACTAATATGTATAAGAGTGCAGTATTTCAGAGGGTGTGTCATTGGAAATTAATCTTTGGGAGACCTATAATTTCCCAATAAAACTTACCCTATTCCTCTACTGATGCCTAAGTTCCCTTGAGTAATATGGGAGATGAAGACACACAGGTGAAGACAAAATTTTAGGGACCACTTTGCCAAGTATCCACCCACACACCTGTTAAAATTAGTTTTTAAGATGTACAGAATTCAAAGTTGAAAAACTCTCAGCATTTTTAAAGCACCATGTCCCAAAGACCACTACCCTGTCTGGAATATCCTTCCTCTCACACCTTTCTAATTAACTCTATTTGTTCTTCAATCATTAGTTCAATCACATCTTCCTCTGGGAAGTCTTCCCTCAGCTCAGTGAAGACTAAGTCTTTTATTCTCTCTCTCTCTCTCTCTCTCTCTCTCT
>NW_005371410.1:8579777-8587076 GCF_000412655.1 Myotis brandtii
TTCTGAATTCCTGCAAACCCTGAGCAATTTGAGAGCAGGAGCTATATCTGAATTTGATCACTTAGCACCTCACACAGTGGCTAGTGATCAGTAGGTGATAAATATTGGTCAAATGAATAACACCTTCACACTCTTCTCACAAGCCTGTACCATTTTCTTGCCTCTCTGCTAGTGAGAGAAATAAAGGTTTCTCCTCCAGTCAAGGCAGATTCTTTTCCTGTGTTTTGTGTCACTTCCCCTTCAGACTCCTCCATGGTCTCACTCCAGCAGTCCCTGAGTTTGCTTGTATCTTCAACCTTTCCTTCCTTCCCTTCAGAATGAATGTATTCTCAAGTTTCTTCCAGTTTAACAAACACATTTTAAAAAGTCAAAAATAAAAATGAAATCATTGCAATTCAATTATTTTTTTATATACTCTGTGTGTATTGATTTGATGTCTTTGTAGCATTTGGACTCACTGACCATTTTCTCTCCTTTGATTGCCTAACACTTGTCTTTCTTGGATCTCCTTCTACTTTATAGAATTTTTTTAATGAACTATTCTTCTTCTATTCATATTTCACTTTGGTGTTCTCTGTGATTCAGTTTTTAACACTTCTCAGGCATACTCAGGGTGATTTAATGGAACCTATTGGCTTAAACTATTACATGCAAGTTTCAATATATACTGCAAAGATCTCTGTTTTGATTTTAATAAAGAAATGGAGGAAAATAGAATTTGTTATTGGTTTTCTTCTTCAATAATTTTCTGGTTTTTTTCTTCACCCGATATCTCACAGATTATTTTCCAAACAAATTCATTGTCATGTCTTTCCAATCTCTTATTTTCAAATTTTATTTTATTTGTCTTATTCTTTGTTTTTCAAAAAAATCGTCACCCTCTTGTCAGTTATTTGAGCCAGAGCCTTGGTTTTTACCCCTTGATTTCTGTCCACTTCTTCCCCTCACTTGCTGTGATAGTCAATCATCAAACAGCACTGATTTCACTTGCTTAAAGTTCTTTAGCTTCGATCTTCTTTCCTCCAGGTTCACTGCTACTACTTTCATTTGGGACTTGTCTTGTTTTACCTGGATTACAAGAATAGCTTCCTAAGTGGTTTCCCTTTAAAATCCAGGTTTGACATTCCTACCAGCATGATTTTTTCTATAACATGCAAATGTTACCATGCTGTTTTAGTGCTAACCATTCTTAATGGATCACCAAACTGTCAAGTCAAATTAAACCTCCTTAACATGCCATATAAGGCTTCCTGTGCTTAAGCCATTCTTATTTCCCATCTCTTGTGCATGCCTCTTTCTAATCCCACTTTTTAGTCATAATATTCAATTCCTTCAAGACACCATGTTCTCTCTCATGTCCAGGATTTAGTACATGATTCTTCTATTTTTATTCAGTTTTTGTTAATCTTCCCAGTATATTTAAGGGGTTAATTCTTTGCCTTTCAATGATAGAATCCCATGATTATCTTTATTGTTTATTTGTCCAGTCTAGAAGATAAAATTCACTAAAAATGCTTCAACTACATGTACTCTTTATCATCACCTCTCACCTCCCACACATATATGCACACAGATATGATGTAAGGGACAAGGAGTTGATAATTGATTTGATTTCCTAGTAGGAACTCAACTTGAATGATTATACCATTTCTTATATTTTCTCCTTTTTAATTTAATTTAATTATATTAATGAAATAATCCATAGCTTTTATTTTTCTAGCTGGGGGAGAGCATACTATTTTCTCCTCTCTTAAGTATTGCTTTCTTTACTTTTTGCTTCTATAGGATTAAGTGTATATTGCTAATGGTTTGTCTCCTGGGGTTGCCATGGCCAACTCTTATTTTTTCTTTCTCTTTCCTGTGGTTCCAACCATAAAAATAAGATTCTGTATTGAGTATGAAAAGTCACCTCTGTTTTCTCATATTAATGATCAGGTATTCTAATTAGTTTGCTTTTAATTCTTATGATTGGCTCATAAAAGAACTCTTCATATTTAGATTTGGACAAATGTTTCTTTTCTTTTTTAAAAAAATTTACTTATTGATGAGAGGAAGGGAGGGAGGGAGGGAGGGAGAGAGAGAGAGAGAGAAAGAGAGAGAGAGAGAAATTTGTATGAGAAAGAGAGATATCGATTAGCTGCTGCCTGCATGCCCCCTACTGGGGACTGAACCCACAACCCGGGCATGTGCCCTGACCAGGAATCAAACTGCCAACCTCTCAGTGCACAGGTTGACGCTCAACCAATTGAGCAACATGGGCCAGGAATGTATTTACTTAGTTTTTAAAGGCGATTTGAGTACTTAAATTTTCAGATATAAAATATACACTCTTATAGAGGCTTTTGGGGGGTTTTCCTGGCTATAGTTTTTAATTCTTCTCTCATATTTCTCAAGTTAATATTGTTAATTCATATCACACACATTATCAAATACACTAGAGGCCCGATGTACAAAATTTTTGCAAGAGTAGGCCTTCCGTCCCCTGGCTGCCAGCACCAGCTTCCCTCTGGCACCCAGGACCTGGGCTTCCCTGTGGCCGCTGACAGGCACCAGGGACCTGGGCTTCCCTTGCAGCCCCAGCTTCGTCCGGAAGATCGTCTGGAAGGACGTCTGGTCTAATTAGCATATTACACTTTTATTATTATAGATATCTGAGTACCCAGACCAGTCTTCCTAGATGTATTACACTAAAAAGATCACTTCAAGAAGCTTGTTGAGACCCCTGGGGATTGCAAAAATTAGAACCTGTCGGTCTGTCAGAACACACACATGCATGGCTGATGCATCAATGCACCAAAACATGATAGGATATTAGCTCCAATGGCAGAAAGTATGTGGATTTTCTCACCAGCAACCTCCCAGAAAGGAAAACAACTCCTTTTTAATGTGAACCTGCCATCCAGTTCTTGTAGTTGAACCCAGTAGTTGAACACAGTTTAATGTCTATTCTGCAGCAAAAAGAATGAAATCAGGCAATATGTGGCCAGGTGGGTGGAGCTTCGTGTTGGTTTTCCATTTATACCCTTCTCATGCTACTTTTTTATTCTAGTTTTCTAATAAATCACTTTTGCATGAATCCTTGATTTAGAATCTGTGTCGGGAACTTTATTTGAGATATCCAACTCCACAGCAGAGGCTGTTAAATGCTTTTCATGTCCTTAGTACGTAATGTTGACCTAGTTGTCAGTCAGATCCTAAATTATTTCTTGTTTAAACACACATAGATAGAGAATGTGCTGGAAAGGCCTTAGTGAGCCACTCATCCAATGGCCTTGTTTTATTGATGAGGACTGAGCAGCAGAGGGCGTGTGTCTGATCAAGGTCACAGCCTTCATGAGCAACGGGTTGGCAACCAGGATTAGAATCCTGATATTCCTGACCTTAGTGAGCCACTCATCCAATGGCCTTGTTTTATTCACTGAGCCAAACCAGTCAGGGCAGGCCTTGTTTTATTGATGAGGACTGAGCAGCAGAGGGTGTGTGTCTGATCAAGGTCACAGCCTTCATGAGCAACGGGTTGGCAACCAGGATTAGAATCCTGATATTCCTGACACCTAGATACATTCTTTACATCAAGAAGTTTTCATAAATTTAAATTGGGTGATTTAAAAGGGATGAAGAGAAACCAAACACTATTAAAGTAAGACAAATTGGCCTGCAGACGAACCTAATTCATAGGGGTATTAAAAACTATTAAAATACAACTTTAGGAGAAACTGAACTGTTGGTGACTTAGTGTCCTTTGCTATGTTTTATTCTGCAGTTTTGCATAAATGTCATTTGCCATAATGCCTCTTTCAGAGAAAACAACAGGTAATTATGTAGGTGTAGGATATGTGTCTCTGTGTATATATGTATATATCCCATACATTGAGTTAAATTAATCTTCTTAAAAATAAAAATTTGAAATATTTGCAAAGTTACCATTAAAGGCCACAGTACAGCTGCTTCACAAACTATGATGAGTAATAGCTTCACATGTCTTACTTGAGAGATCTCAAAGTGCCTTAAGTGTATTGTACTTGTGACTTATGAGATTCCCGGACAAGACATAAACCCGTAATTTTCTGTAGTCACTGTTACTCAAAATGATGGACTCAAAACCTGGAGTGGAATTGATTTATTAGATTTTTTATTCAGGTGATGAAGCTAACATATAACTCTAAAGACAAGACATAAACCCATAATTTTCTGTAGTCACTGTTACTCAAAATGATGGATTCAAAACCTGGAGTGGAATTGATTTATTAGATTTTTTTATTCAGGTGATGAAGCTAACATATAACTCTAAATCCTCTGATTAATGAAAGGTTCTAAAACCATAGCTAGCACATCATCATGATTTGGTCTCTAAAACTAATTTAAGCAAAGTTGTAAATACCACTCAAAAAACACCTATTGCTCTGTGTGTGTATGTGTGTGTGCTCATATGCACATGAGTATGTGCTAATGCATACAGGCATAAGCCCATGAAATTTTATGGAAGGTGGAGGGGTCTCTTCTAATGACATCAATTTCATCATTGAGAGCTATTATGACAGTTTTGCTAGAAGGAGGGGTAGGAAATTTAAATGTATTGCCTTGAAGCCCATTCCAATAGCTTAGCATTATTCCAACTGAGATAAAAACATCTTGTTAAACAATGTTGTTTTTATTGACTTGAGAGAGAGAAGAAGAGAGAGGGAGAGAGAGAGAAACATGGATCGGCTGCTCCCTGTACATCCCCTACTAGGAATCGAGCCCACAATATGGACATGTGCCCTAACCATCTTGACTGCCCTGACAACCCTTCAACTGACAACCCTTTGGTGCTTGGGGCAACACTCAACCAACTGAGCCACACCAGCCAAGGCCATTTATTAACTTCCTTGGTATAGAAATTCAATAAGCTATGGAATCTAACTATCTAATCTGTAGTTTCCAGAATCAGTATCTATTTCTCTGCAGAATATGGTAGTATTCAGTCTGGTAGGACTCCTGCCATTTCCCATGATTCTTAAACATCACTGGCAACGTTTGGGCAACCACAACTGCACGTTGTCTCTTGATGCTTAGGATGCAAGCCCTCTTGGTCCAGTCAATATCTGAAGTTTAGCCTGCTGGAAAGGCTGCTCAATTATAAATAAAATTTTAGTTAATTTTGTAAAAATATTGGCCATTTTCATATAGAACTAGTTGGAAATATTTCCTATGTCCAACTATTTGATGATAAGTGGTCAACATTTAAACTACCAGTATGCACAGATGAATAAGCAAAATTACCAATAACTGGCCCAATACGTTCAAATTAAACGTATTCAAAATTTTTCTTAAGATACACAGTTTCAAAGCCCATTAAAGTTACACAAGGCAATTATATAGGACAGAAGCCAGGGCATGGTTCTTGGGGGACTTACAGGAGAAAGAAGAAAATACAATACCTTTTTGTTCTTCAGAATGTAGCTGTAAAGCACCTTACTATAAGGTGTTTATTCGCCAATAAATTGGCTAATTGCCAACTACACATAGACCATTCTAAGTATATTTTCTTACAAAACTGGATTCCAAGAAGTGAATGAGTTGAGATAGCTAATGGGCACATAACCTGATTAAAAATTTTGAAAATATTAAACTACAGGGCGTTGGTATGATCCAGTGATGCGAAAACAGACATGATAAATAATGCCAATGAGCCTCCTATTATCACCTGAAAGATGTCAGCAATAAGGGGGGTGTCTTAAGTTAAGGAAACATTCCATAAATATCACCTAAGAACAACTCCTTTGAGAAGAAACAGCTGAAAAAGTTACCCTTCCCTTACCCACAAAAAAAAAGCAAAAACAAAAACAGTGACCATACCATTTACCTTGACATAGCTAGTACAGATAGAAAGCTAGTCTGGGGTTCGAGGGCAGGACCACGTATAGGACACATTGCCTCCCCCTAAATGCTAATCCTTGGAGAATATGGGACACTGTGGAACATAAATAACCTGTGATGAAAATGACTCTGTCTGCTTTCTCCTGGAAAGTGGCATTTAATCCAGAGTGAGTAGGGTTATGCTGTATTGCAGATTAAAGTAGTAGAAAATTTAAGGGTGGTATAGGGGTAAAACCTCTGAATCTTAAATTAGAAAGAAGAGCAAGCAAATTAAATTAAACTAGAAAGGCAAGTGAGTCTGGAAAGCAGTTGAGTCAGAAAGGGAGAAGAAGAATATTAATTAGTTTTTGTTGTTTTTGCTTTGTATTGGAACTGTTTTTTTATTATGTCTGAAAATGTGTTAAGAATCATACATATGTATTCTCATTTGATGTTAGAATAACTTGGGGAGACATCTATTATCGTTCCCATTTTACAGGTCAGTAAACAATTGTTCGGTGATGTTAAATCCTTGCTGGAAATGAACAGTTTAGTCAGTGGGGCCAGAAATCAAACCTGTGCCTCTCTGGCTACAAACACTGGACTCTTTCCTTTACAGCATGTCAGTTGTAGAAAGTGGAATGGGGCATTTAACTGCCACAGGCCTGTTTCCTCATCTGTCCAGGTGGATAAAAGTACAGATCTGATATAGTTGTTGACAGGCATATTTTGGGGTGACCCATGGGAAGGACTTAGGGCAGGATTGTCATAAAGCTTGATGTTTGAAAGGTTGAGCCATGGAGCCCAGTAGAGGACTGTGGTGAAGCCTGAGGCAGGTGCTTTGTCAAGAGATGGTGCCCTTGCTTGAGTCGTCTCTCTCTCTCTCTCTCTCTCTCTCTCTCTCTCTCTCTCTCTCTCCCATAGACAATAACCTAATTCTATGCTTGGAATTGCTCACCTGGGGAAGAATACAAGAGAATATGATGGAATTGTGGAAAATCCATGCTCACTTCTCAGAACACAGGTCAAACTCCTTTCCTGACTTGGCTCAGTGCCATTACTCTACAGAAAGTACAGGGCTTCCCCCCCTCCCCCCCAAAAAAATGTGTGCACACTTTAACAGTTAATAGCTCAGTTTTGAAAATGAAATGTATTTCAATAATACTGCCTTTATAATTATTCAAACTGTCTGTATACATTTTTGGGGGACACCCTGTATATTATTAGAGCACAGCAATGTTCTAAAACTACATTACTTACTGCTACTATCCAGCACCACCTACTGGTAAACCGTCAGAATATGGAACACAAACTGCTGTGATAACACTGAACAGATTGGTTTTTTAAAGTCCATTTGTGGTAGGGGAGGAATGGTTCAAGACACTGTGCATCCACAACATATAACATTACATAGACCTGTTGTAATAGGGAGAATATGCAGAAACGGATTTTGGAACAACA
>NW_005371410.1:8587512-8590166 GCF_000412655.1 Myotis brandtii
AAAGCAAAAACAAAAACAGTGACCATACCATTTACCTTGACATAGCCAGTACAGATAGAAAGCTAGTCTGGGGTTCGAGGGCAGGACCACGTATAGGACACATTGCCTCCCCCTAAATGCTAATCCTTGGAGAATATGGGACACTGTGGAACATAAATAACCTGTGATGGAAATGACTCTGTCTGCTTTCTCCTGGAAAGTGGCATTTAATCCAGAGTGAGTAGGGTTATGCTGTATTGCAGATTAAAGTAGTAGAAAATTTAAGGGTGGTATAGGGGTAAAACCTCTGAATCTTAAATTAGAAAGAAGAGCAAGCAAATTAAATTAAACTAGAAAGGCAAGTGAGTCTGGAAAGCAGTTGAGTCAGAAAGGGAGAAGAAGAATATTAATTAGTTTTTGTTGTTTTTGCTTTGTATTGGAACTGTTTTTTTATTATGTCTGAAAATGTGTTAAGAATCATACATATGTATTCTCATTTGATGTTAGAATAACTTGGGGAGACATCTATTATCGTTCCCATTTTACAGGTCAGTAAACAATTGTTCGGTGATGTTAAATCCTTGCTGGAAATGAACAGTTTAGTCAGTGGGGCCAGAAATCAAACCTGTGCCTCTCTAGCTACAAACGCTGGACTCTTTCCTTTACAGCATGTCAGTTGTAGAAAGTGGAATGGGGCATTTAACTGCCACAGGCCTGTTTCCTCATCTGTCCAGGTGGATAAAAGTACAGATCTGATATAGTTGTTGACAGGCATATTTTGGGGTGACCCATGGGAAGGACTTAGGGCAGGATTGTCACAAAGCTTGATGTTTGAAAGGTTGAGCCATGGAGCCCAGTAGAGGACTGTGGTGAAGCCTGAGGCAGGTGCTTTGTCAAGAGATGGTGCCCTTGCTTGAGTCGTCTCTCTCTCTCTCTCTCTCTCTCTCTCTCTCTCTCTCTCTCTCTCTCCCATAGACAATAACCTAATTCTATGCTTGGAATTGCTCACCTGGGGAAGAATACAAGAGAATATGATGGAATTGTGGAAAATCCATGCTCACTTCTCAGAACACAGGTCAAACTCCTTTCCTGACTTGGCTCAGTGCCATTACTCTACAGAAAGTACAGGGCTTCCCCCCCTCCCCCCCAAAAAAATGTGTGCACACTTTAACAGTTAATAGCTCAGTTTTGAAAATGAAATGTATTTCAATAATACTGCCTTTATAATTATTCAAACTGTCTGTATACATTTTTGGGGGACACCCTGTATATTATTAGAGCACAGCAATGTTCTAAAACTACATTACTTACTGCTACTATCCAGCACCACCTACTGGTAAACCGTCAGAATATGGAACACAAACTGCTGTGATAACACTGAACAGATTGGTTTTTTAAAGTTCATTTGTGGTAGGGGAATGGTTCAAGAAGACACTGTGCATCCACAACATATAACATTACATAGACCTGTTGTAATAGGGAGAATATGCAGAAACGGATTTTGGAACAGTGAGCAAAAAATTAGATTACAATGTTATAAACAAATACACAAACATGTCTTCAGGGGATTAAGAAGTGGGATAAAGAGGAAATGCACCTGATTTGGTGAATTTAAAATTTTTCCTTTCACTTTGTTATTCTGTGCATTAGTCACAAACATATCCTTCAAACTAATCTTTAATAGATTTATAATTTAACCAAAATATGTATTAAATGGGTTATCACGGGAGGGAAAGAAACAAATGTGGTCATGTATTTTGGGTGCATTATTGTTTTTCTTAAACTTTCTATAACCTTATTTTTTTTAAATTAGAGCCTTGTTTAAATTAAAACAATAACATAAGCACCTAAACAAAGAAACCCAAACCATGCACAAGCCCCCTTGAATCTCAGGATCACAGTTCTTCTTTCAGATCAGGTTTATGAATTCTTGTTTATCTTTCTAAGATTTTTTTTCCAAGCATATACAAGAAAGTGTATACATGCATGCCATGTCTTGGTCAGGAGCCTTTGAGACATTTTCTGTGTTATTGAATTATTTCAGCCTTAGCTAAAAAGTTTGCTGGTAGACAGATGACAGTGAAAAAATTTGAATTTAGGCAACAGAGGTATGCTTAATATAGCTTTTTAGGATTCAGGTCAAAAGGATTGGTGAAGTCTTTAAATTCAGTTTTATTTTTTACCAAACACATACTTGCATGGAGTGTAACGGATTAAATAGTTCTACAAGGCTCCTAGCCAGGATCAGCAGTTCTTTTCATTGTCCTTTGCAACCCATGCAAATTCCCTTTCCTCAGAGGAAACCACTTTTAACATTGTAAACTGTGCCTATCTTATCTCCTTATTTCTACAAGGCATGTCTGTGAACATGTTTTAGTCAATGTTATATACTGTCTATTTCTTTTCTACTGTGCAAGATGAGGATTTAGCTTCTTAAATTCTCCTCCCAAACACAGGCACACATTCCCTCCCCACCTAATGGAGTTATTTCACACATGGCTTAATCAATTGTCAGTGTGTGCAGCATTACAATTATTCAATTACTAGAGGCCCAGTGCATGAAATTTCATGAACTAGAGGGGGGTCCCTCAGCCTGGCCTGCCCCCTCTCACAGTCCGGGAGCCCTCAGGGGTGGGAGGCTAACTGGCGATCAGGGGAAGGCGACGCCCCATCAC
>NW_005371410.1:8590215-8648745 GCF_000412655.1 Myotis brandtii
GGCCCTGGGCAGCTGGGCAGCCACCATCCGAGGCTTGCCTGCATCTTGGGCTGGCCCTCGGTGGCTGGGGAGCTGCTGAGGGGAGGGAACGCCTAAGGGCGGGCCTGGCCTTGCCACGCACCTGCCACCCTGGCGGGGCTGAGGGGACTGGGCACCGCCATCTTATGGCTGTGGGCACAGCCATATTTGATGGCATGGCAGGCAATTAGCGTATTTCCTCCTTATTAGGTAGGATTTGCAGATGAGACATATTTATGGCTCTGGAAGACCTGGAAGGTATACTATTTTATTTCTTGCACAAATTTTGCTTATCATTGACTTAATAACGATCTCCTTTTAAACTTTGCTTAAGTTTCTATATACTTATCAGTAAATCATCCCTAAGCTCTCAGACATCTGAAATCTCCTCTCAGTACATTCAAACAATGGAGATTATCTATCTCATTTCTTTTTCTTTTGAAACAACCCCTGTTCTCCCACTCACATTTGGGAAGACTGCCCAGCTGTCTTACTGGAAATTTTCTATACTCTTTCCAGTGTTCTATCGCCTGAATTCTGTGTCCTGTATTTTCTTGGGTTAAGCCTTCATTTGGGAAATAAATTGTTTTGAACCCTCCAAAGAAATAAGGTGTTTGGGTATTTTTGTTTGTTTGAGAGGCTGAAAAAGAACTTCTAGTTTGAAAATAATTTTCCCTCAAAATTTGAAAGCACTATTCTGTTGTTTTTTTTTCTAGTTTCCAGTGTAAATGCTTGCATGTTTGTTTCTGTTTTATTTGGAGAATTCTGACACAATTCTAACTCCTGATATTTTATATACGACCTATTATTTTCTCTTAAATTGTTTAGGTTCCTCTCTTTGTACCCAGGGTTCTGAAGTTACATGTTTCTGTATCTCAATATGATTCATTCTTAATTAATTTTGCAAAGAACATGGCATACATTTTTAAAAAATATTTCTTCAACAATTGTATTCCTTAAATTTTGTCTTGTGTTTTTCCCCCTCTATTTTTCTAGAGCTTCTTTTATATGTAAATTAGACCTCCTGGGTCAACTTTTGAATTCTGTTTTCTTTTTTTTTAAATTAAATCTTTATTGTTCAGATTATTACAGTTGTTCCTCTTTTTTCCCCTTGTAAATTAGACCTCCTGAGTCAACTTTTGAATTCTATTTTCTTGAAGTTTCTATTTCTTTGTATGCCTCTTTACTCAGCTTTATTTTCTAAGACTTCTGAATTTTTCCCTTTCTTTGTCATATTTATTATTTTTTTCCAAGAGCACTTGTTCTCTAAATGTTCCACTTTTTTGTAACTATCTGTTCTTTCATGGAAACAGTACCTTCACTTACCTCTCTGAGCATAACATAGCTTTCCCCCCTAATTCTATTCAGCCTTCCATACTGTGTCTCTTTTCCAAGATGTACTGTTTTCTCTCTTTTATAATTTTGATCTTTGTATGTTATCTTAGGGACTTTCCTCAACTGACTGGTGATCTATGACCCCCATAGCACATGTGTACATATACACAAAAGGATGAGAGAATTTTTAGTAAGTCTTCTCATATTTTTTCCCCGTCTTGGTCTTCATAAGCTTTAAAAGGAGACAACATAAAAATTTGTGTTTTTATCACTATTCTGTGCATCTGTGGTCCTTGGAGAGGAAATAGACCTGGGAGAGGGAGGCAGGGAGACAGGAGGGAGGCTGTTTGATAGGACTCATTGTGGGGAGATGTGGCTATGCAGTTCAGTTAGGAACTCTCCTGTCAGTACCTGTAGGTCTCTCCTGTTAGGATTGTTTTCTCAGAGAAGAATCCTCTAATATTCTCCCCAGTGAATATAAAGCCAGGGTCAGGGTTCTGGGCCCAATAAGAAGGGTACTGCAGGTCCCCCTGATCTGTGTACTGTATAGACTTTTATTGTGCCTCTACCCTCATCCTTTGCTGTATCTGGTGTCTTTAAACCCAGACTCCCTCTGTTTTACCTCCTCATTAATTAAACGCATTGTCCTAGCACATTATAGAGGTCTAGTTGTTTTTAGGCAGACTTGACTTCATTAATGTATTTCTTTAATAAATAGTTACCAAGTGCCTGCTAGATGCCAAACACTGTTTTATGTAGCGTGGAAACGTCCGTCTGCAAAACAGACAAAATTCCCCGCTCCTCTGCCGGGTTTTCATCCCCAACGAAGCCCTCACTTTCAGAACTCATTGGTGTCTCCAGATTCTAATTCTGTAATGTGAATTGACTTGTTTTGGGTTTAGCTCTTTGCATGTTCTTATTATTATTTTCTATTTGGTCTGTTGAGTCAAGAACCACTTGCCCTTTTATTTCCGGTTTCAAAATTAGGCTATGCAGTTCAGTTAGGAACTCTCCTGTCAGTACCTGTAGGTCTCTCCTGTTAGGATTGTTTTCTCAGAGAAGAATCCTCTAATATTCTCCCCAGTGAATATAAAGCCAGGGTCAGGGTTCTGGGCCCAATAAGAAGGGTACTGCAGGTCCCCCTGATCTGTGTACTGTATAGACTTTTATTGTGCCTCTACCCTCATCCTTTGCTGTATCTGGTGTCTTTAAACCCAGACTCCCTCTGTTTTACCTCCTCATTAATTAAACGCATTGTCCTAGCACATTATAGAGGTCTAGTTGTTTTTAGGCAGACTTGACTTCATTAATGTATTTCTTTAATAAATAGTTACCAAGTGCCTGCTAGATGCCAAACACTGTTTTATGTAGCGTGGAAACGTCCGTCTGCAAAACAGACAAAATTCCCCGCTCCTCTGCCGGGTTTTCATCCCCAACGAAGCCCTCACTTTCAGAACTCATTGGTGTCTCCAGATTCTAATTCTGTAATGTGAATTGACTTGTTTTGGGTTTAGCTCTTTGCATGTTCTTATTATTATTTTCTATTTGGTCTGTTGAGTCAAGAACCACTTGCCCTTTTATTTCCGGTTTCAAAATTAGGTATCTTTCACCACCTCTTCATTTCTTTTTGTATTTTTGGGGTTGATTTCACACCCTTTGGGTCATTTCACAGCATTTAGGAGGGACATAGAGATAAACATGTGTGTCCAATTTACCACTTTTGCTAGAAGTACCTGTTAGTAATTTTGCCCAATGAGCCCAGCACCCCAATGTCTGCCAAACTGTGGTGTGCTCGAGTGACCCAAAGTCGCAACGCCATTGGGATCTGGGCTCTCTTCTACGGAGTCATTGCTGTTAAGAGTTGGTCCTGCCTGAAAAGGTCTTGAAACACCAGAATATGCCCCTAGTTTGCGCTATGCTTGCAATTGCTGTGCCTCTGACAGAACTGCTGCTCCTCTTCTGGGCAGGAGGGGCCAGATTTCTGAGGATGTGTGGCCATCAGAGCAATGCCTACGCCCCAACCCTACCCCACATTATATATTGCCTGGAACTGAGAGAATCCAAACAGCTCCTGTATGTTTTGTTTTGTTTTTGTTTGTTTATTTTTAGTAAGTCTTCTCATATTTTTTCCCCGTCTTGGTCTTCATAAGCTTTAAAAGGAGACAACATAAAAATTTGTGTTTTTATCACTATTCTGTGCATCTGTGGTCCTTGGAGAGGAAATAGACACTTGTCTAAAAGAGGAAGGGCCTTGTTTCTTCTCACTTGAAACAAAAAAAATCCCTCTTGGGCACTTTTGCAATTTCCCAAGTAACAGAAGGTAAACACATTCTGCCCTTCATGGTGGCTGACTGTGCAGTTGAGGGAGGCGGGCTTTCTTCCCCCCTTGGGCCATCAAATTCAAGGCAATGTCTCCTAAAATCCAATCCACTCTGCTGTAAGTGACATGCCTAAGCCCAGTGTCAGTTTTGTTCCAAGAGATCAAAACCAGGCATTCTTATGTGAAATCTTTGCCTTCAGAGTATTGCCTAATGTCTTCTCATATTATAAGAAACTGATTTCCCATGGTTTTCAAAATAGAGCCTGGTTTCAGAGATTACAGTTGATATCTCCTAGTATTTCAACTCTGAGTGCATTTTTCATTTGAACATTAAACCTGGAAAATGCTTTTCAGACTGTCTTGAGGGGATTTAGAGGAAGGGAGAAGGAGTCACTCTTTTATGAAGCTGTTAACTGGATTGTAAGTTCTATGCCTATGATGGGGAAGGAATGAAGAAACCTAGTGCTTCTGACCTCCTTATTCCTAAAAATAGCTATTGTGTGTGAATAAGGATGTTACAGCTCTGAAAGGAAATCTTTCAAAGGGAACTAAAGAAAATATCAAGAGATTTTCCAACTGTGAAAGTTGGTTATGTGGAAAACTGCAATTAGAACTCTGAACATTGACAAAGCACAATGTTACCTATAACAACTCTTTGGCATGTGTTATATTTCTTTCCAATGCTTTGAAAATTGATCATTCAGAGATTATTTTCATGAAGAAATAAACGCTCACCTTGAAAACATTTATATCACCCGGAACAATATCATTTGGAACAATAGTAAATATTTTCAAATATTTTTGAAAACTAACTTTTAGCTATTTACACCCATGATAAATAGTAAGGACATATGCTCTAAATGGCACATAGAAATGAACAAACTAGCTAGTCACCTATTTAAGATGCACTTGTTGAACATCTACCAGGTGTCAGGTGTTACGATAAGCTTTAGGAGTATAGGAATAAATTAGAGAGGTGTGGCATTGTGTTCACCAGGTTACAATAGAGTGGAGAAGACAGTGATTAAACAAATACTAACTATGGAACCAGTGATACAGTGGTAGAATATCGCCAGGGTTCTGTCCCAGCATTAAGAAGGGTTCAGGAATCTGGAGAAGGCTTGCGTAGATGTTAAATAGGAATCCAGAGAATAATAAAGAGTCCAGAGACGAGATATAATTTTGGAAGGCATTGGGGGTCAGAGGAGCTTAGCTAATGGAGCTAAATTCTAAGGTCTTAAGTCTAAGGCCTTAGGTTCTCCCCATTCCCAGGACCCCATGCTTTTTATTAACACAACTTGTCCTGAGGTGAGGCAGAGATATACACTTCAAAGGGTCCAAGACTTCTGAATTTTCCCTTTCTTTGTCATATTTATTATTTTTTTTCCAAAAGCACTTGTTCTCTAAATGTTCCACTTTTTTTGTAACTATCTGTTCTTTCATGGAAACAGTACCTTCTGTACATAGCTTCCCCCCCCCCCCCTCCTACCTTTCTCCTCTCTACAGTACCTTCACTTACCTCTCTGAGCATAACATAGCTTTCCCCCCTAATTCTATTCAGCCTTCCATACTGTGTCTCTTTTCCAAGATGTACTGTTTTCTCTCTTTTATAATTTTGATCTTTGTATGTTATCTTAGGGACTTTCCTCAACTGACTGGTGATCTATGACCCCCATAGCACATGTGTACATATACACAAAAGGATGAGAGCTGGGAGAGGGAGGCAGGGAGACAGGAGGGAGGCTGTTTGATAGGACTCATTGTGGGGAGATGTGGCTATGCAGTTCAGTTAGGAACTCTCCTGTCAGTACCTGTAGGTCTCTCCTGTTAGGATTGTTTTCTCAGAGAAGAATCCTCTAATATTCTCCCCAGTGAATATAAAGCTGGAGTCGGGTTTCTGGGCCCAATAAGAAGGGCACTGCAGATCCCTCTGATCTGTATACTGTATAGACTTTTATTGTGCCTCTACCCCCATCCTCTGCTGTATCTGGTGTCTTTAAACCCAGACTCCCTCTGTTCTACCTCCTCAGTAATTAAACCCATTGTCCTAGCACATTATAGAGGTCTAGTTGTTTTTAGGCAGACTTGACTTCATTAATCTATTTCTTTAATAAATAGTTACCAAGTGCCTGCTAAATGCCAAACACTGTTTTATGTAGTGTGGAAACATCCTTCTGCAAAACAGACAAAATTCCCTGCCCCTTTGCCGGGTTTTCATCCCCAATGAAGCCCTCACTTTCAGAACTCATTGGTGTCTCCAGATTCTAATTCTGTAATGTGAATTGACTTGTTTTGGGTTTAGCTCTTTGCATGTTCTTATTATTATTTTCTATTTGGTCTGTTGAGTCAAGAACCACTTGCCCTTTTATTTCCGGTTTCAAAATTAGGTATCTTTCACCACCTCTTCATTTCTTTTTGTATTTTTGGGGTTGATTTCACACCCTTTGGGTCATTTCACAGCATTTAGGAGGGACATAGAGATAAACATGTGTGTCCAATCTACCACTTTTGCTAGAAGTACCTGTTAGTAATTTTGCCCAATGAGCCCAGCACCCCAATGTCTGCCAAACTGTGGTGTGCTCGGGTGACCCAAAGTCGCAACGCCATTGGGATCTGGGCTCTCTTCTATGGAGTCATTGCTGTTACGAGTTGGTCCTGCCTGGAAAGGTCTTGAAACACCAGAATATGCCCCTAGTTTGCGCTATGCTTGCAATTGCTGTGCCTCTGACAGAACTGCTGCTCCTCTTCTGGGCAGGAGGGGCCAGATTTCTGAGGATGTGTGGCCATCAGAGCAATGCCTACGCCCCAACCCTACCCCACATTATATATTGCCTGGAACTGAGAGAATCCAAACAGCTCCTGTATGTTTTGTTTTGTTTTTGTTTGTTTGTTTGTTTGTTTTTAGTAAGTCTTCTCATATTTTTTTCCCGTCTTGGTCTTCGTAAGCTTTAAAAGGAGACAACATAGAAATTTGTGTTTTTATCATTATTCTGTGCATCTGTGGTCCTTGGAGAGGAAATAGACACTTGTCTAAAAGAGGAAGGGCCTTGTTTCTTCTCACTTGAAACAAAAAAAATCCCTCTTGGGCACTTTTGCAATTTCCCAAGTAACAGAAGGTAAACACATTCTGCCCTTCATGGTGGCTGACTGTGCAGTTGAGGGAGGCGGGCTTTCTTCCCCCTTGGGCCATCAAATTCAAGGCAATGTCTCCTAAAATCCAATCCACTCTGCTGTAAGTGACATGCCTAAGCCCAGTGTCAGTTTTGTTCCAAGAGATCAAAACCATGCATTCTTATGTGAAATCTTTGCCTTCAGAGTATTGCCTAATGTCTTCTCATATTATAAGAAACTGATTTCCCATGGTTTTCAAAATAGAGCCTGGTTTCAGAGATTACAGTTGATATCTCCTAGTATTTCAACTCTGAGTGCATTTTTCATTTGAACATTAAACCTGGAAAATGCTTTTCAGACTGTCTTGAGGGGATTTAGAGGAAGGGAGAAGGAGTCACTCTTTTATGAAGCTGTTAACTGGATTGTAAGTTCTATGCCTATGATGGGGAAGGAATGAAGAAACCTAGTGCTTCTGACCTCCTTATTCCTAAAAATAGCTATTGTGTGTGAATAAGGATGTTACAGCTCTGAAAGGAAATCTTTCAAAGGGAACTAAAGAAAATATCAAGAGATTTTCCAACTGTGAAAGTTGGTTATGTGGAAAACTGCAATTAGAACTCTGAACATTGACAAAGCACAATGTTACCTATAACAACTCTTTGGCATTTGTTATATTTCTTTCCAATGCTTTGAAAATTGATCATTCAGAGATTATTTTCATGAAGAAATAAACGCTCACCTTGAAAACATTTATATCACCTGGAACAATATCATTTGGAACAATAGTAAATATTTTCAAATATTTTTGAAAACTAACTTTTAGCTATTTACACCCATGATAAATAGTAAGGACATATGCTCTAAATGGCACATAGAAATGAACAAACTAGCTAGTCACCTATTTAAGATGCACTTGTTGAACATCTACCAGGTGTCAGGTGTTACGATAAGCTTTAGGAGTATAGGAATAAATTAGAGAGGTGTGGCATTGTGTTCACCAGGTTACAATAGAGTGGAGAAGACAGTGATTAAACAAATACTAACTATGGAACCAGTGATACAGTGGTAGAATATCGCCAGGGTTCTGTCCCAGCATTAAGAAGGGTTCAGGAATCTGGAGAAGGCTTGCGTAGATGTTAAATAGGAATCCAGAGAATAATAAAGAGTCCAGAGACGAGATATAATTTTGGAAGGCATTGGGGGTCAGAGGAGCTTAGCTAATGGAGCTAAATTCTAAGGTCTTAAGTCTAAGGCCTTAGGTTCTCCCCATTCCCAGGACCCCATGCTTTTTATTAACACAACTTGTCCTGAGGTGAGGCAGAGATATACACTTCAAAGGGTCAGGGTTTGGTACAGAGTCCATTGTCAGAATGGGGGAATTAGCCTATGGCTGTTCAGGTGTTTGGCCAGTAGGAGACAATAACATGTAGATTAAGATGCCTTTTAGCTGTCTGGCAGCCACAATCAGTTTCCTATTCAGGTTTGGGGAAATGCCTTCAGCCATTCCCAACAGGTGACTACATGTGTGACTCAACCCTGTTGAGTTCCCAAGTATCATCAACCTTTTGATGAAACTCTTGAAATTATTACATGCTGGAATTGGTCTCCAGCAGTAGAATTACAAAGAGTTTGGTGGCATTGTAGCTTGTGGCTCTATCCTATTCCAGAGGTGAGGAAAGGAGTCCCAGCTAAAGCTGCTATTTTGCATAATGAATAGGAGCTATCAAGAAAAAGAAGGAAAATTAGTTTCCCAAGAGGAGTAACTAGCATGTGTAAAGATCTATAAAAGAGAGGAATAAATTTTAGGGAAGCTACAACAAAGACATTTGTAAGACAATTGTAAGTGGTGAGAATTAGGATGGACATGTAGGCAAAGATCATATGATTCAGGGAATTTAAAGGCACATAACAGATATAAATTTCACAACAAAGATAATAGAGGGCCATTTAATAACTTTAGGATAGTAATGACATGATTGGATTTGCATATTTGGCAGATCATTTGACTGAATATGAAAAATGGATTTAAAAAACCCAAAATGTTGGAGGTAGGACTTTTGTTCCAGTTTTTTCAGAGAAGCTAACATTACACTTAACTTGTTTCCTAAACAACTATAAAACTGGGCCAGTTATGTGAAGCAAATATGTTTAGGCATTGGACAGAAGTCAGTATAAGGCTGAGATCCTTGAGGGGAAAAAGCACATAATTTATTCACCCTGGCTTTTTGCCCTAGGCAATGTCCAGTGCAGGATACATGGAAGCAGAAAGGGGAATTCTCCCTGGGTGAGTAAAACAGTGTCTGATATTTGGGGGCTGCTACCATGGCTGAACTTTGTGGAATATGTTGACAAGGAGAGGGAACCATAGTGAAAGAACCATGGGATCTGTGAAGGGGTCTGTCTCCACTGATGCTGGGGCTGCAGGGTGAAATTCCGCAGGCATAATACACAGAACTGCTGAGGAGGGCTGACAGTGGAGTAGAGGTGTCTGATCACACAAGATCATAGGATGTAGAGAAGACGGAGTTCTGACCCAACTACAATCCATGCACCTTAATAATTAAACCAGGCTTTCAGTTGGGACCCCCAAATAGTAATAAGTACTTTGTGCAACAACTAAGTGCAAATGTGAAATAAATTCACCCTTGAAAAGCCAGAAAGACAAGTCTGAACTAGATAAAATGATCCACCTGTAATTTAACTGCCTCTAAACAGGGCAGTAGTATAATCCGTAGTCTCCACAATGTTTTATCTACATGTCCAGCAAATAATAATAGAGTGTACTAGTCAAGCAAACAAACAAACAAAACAGGAAAGCAACACCCACTGCAATTTTTAAAATATAAAAGAGCTTAAAGAAGCAGATTTATAGATAAACCAGATATTGAAATAGACAATGATTTTAAAATACCTATTACAAATATGTTAAGGAATATTGATAGGTGTTTCTAAAAAAATTCTTGTAAATATTTAAGTAAGAAAATGCCAATCTTATATAATACTAGATGCCTGGTGCACTGATTCGTGCACTGGTGGGGTCCCTCAGCCTGGCCTACACCCTCTCACAATCTGGGAACCCTCAGGGGATGTCAGAGAGCTGGTTTTGGCTTGATCCCTGCAGGCCAGGCCGAGGGACCCCACTAGTGCATGAATCTGTGCACAGGGCCTCTAGTCTACAAGAATAAAAGAGAAAGATGCAAACTGACCGTACCTTCATGACACCCACCAGCCAATCAGGAGTGAGTATGAAAATTAACCCAACAAAGATGGCGGGTTAATTTGCAAACACAGGCGCCGAGCATCCCACCCAACTCCAGTCTCTCCGGGCCTCTGGGCAGCGTGGGAAGGCAGAAAGGCAGCTCCGGGCCAGAACAAAGGCAGAAAGGCGGCTCCAGGCCGGAGTGAAGGCAGTGTGGGCAGCCAGGGGAAGGAAGGCCCATTCTTTCATGAATCTTCATGCATCAGGCCTCTAGTATGCATATAACATCTTTGGTTAATCTCTTCCCCCCCTCCCCCCTCCCCGCTTCCCTCTGAGATTCATCAGTCTGTTCCATGTTTCTATGCCTGTGTGTTGAGCATCTGCCCCCTGCTGGTCATTGCACGTCATAGCTACTGGCTGGTTGGCTGGTTGCTTAGGCTTTTATATATCTATATACGTAGATATTTCAGAAAACAGAGGGAAAAAAGACACACCTACATTTGTTTTATGAGACCAGTGTAATCTTGACAAAGACATGAAAAGAACATTTCAAACTAATATCCTTCATTCCAAAGATTGTTAAAACAAATATTAGCAAATTAAATCTAGTAATATATTTTAAAAGATTATCATGATTAATGAGTCTTATCCTAGAAAAGCAGGGTTAGGTTAACATTCATAAATTGATTATCATAATTTACTACAATAACATAATAAAGGGGAAACCATGATTATATCAATAGATTAAGAAAAATAATTTAGTTAAAATTCAAAACTAGTTTCAACTAACTAGGATAGAAATAATTTTTCTCAAACTGACAAAGGACACTTACAGAAAACCTACAGGTAATATTATATTTACTAACAAAATAGTAAAACATTTTCCTCTAATATGTGGAAAAGAAAAAAGTATACTTTCAACATGATATTTTCTTGCAGGTCCCAGTTAGGAGGAAAACAGGAAAGGGAAGGGAAGGGAGAGGGAGAGAGATAAATTTAAAAAGAAAAGGAATACACAAGTAAGAGAGATAATAAAATTATATTTATATTTAGAATGACAATTTTGTGTATTAAAAATGCAGGCAAAGCTATCTATGACGAAATTACTATAAATAGTTCAACAGCTTTGCTGTATTAAAACATCAATATACAAACATCAATGGCATTTTAATAGAGTAGCAAATAAAGAAACTTTGCGAACCAAGTTTTAAAATTATCACTTATAAAATAGTTTTAAAATGAGAAATGTAGGAATAAATTTAACAAATGTATAAAAACTCCACACTGAAAACTACAGAATATTGCTGAGGGGAATTGAAGTCCAAAATAAATGAAGAAATATGCTAATTAATGGATTGGAAAACTTAATTTATTAAGTTTTTAATAAATTTATTAAGTTATTAAGATGTTATTTCTCCTAAATTAATAATTATCTAGAATGCAGTGGTAATAAAATACCATGATTAATTTGATGCTAATGGTTAAAAGGGCACATTCAGGGGTTATTTCCATAACCAAAGTAGGCACAAATGAAATGTTTCATTAGAGCTAAGGGGTGGGTTTGAGGAGCCCACAGAGCCCGGGGGACCCTGAGTGATGGATGAATGGATTACTCTGACACAATTGCTGTGAAACAGAGGGCTAAGGGACTGCCGGGTTAAAGGAACCAGGCAGCCTCGTTCGCCTGCCTCATTAGGCTTTTATTGTAGCAGCAGTTTGAGATAAAGTTTATCTTTTAGATACAATCAGTAGGGTAAGTAATATTGGGAGGACACATGTGTTTGTAGTATCCTTTAAGCAAGGACACCCAAAGATTAAGCATAAGGATCCCAGTAAACACCTGGGCGTTTGCACATGTACAGACTTGTTTGGAAAGGTCAAGGAATAATTAGGGGCGCCACCTTTGGCACTCCCCTAAATCAGAATTCTGATAAACAGGGTGGACATCCTTCCGCACACTTCCCTTTCTTGGAATGTCCTCCTTACAAACTTCCCAACCAAGTCTCATGCTTCTCTACAAGCAGAGTCTCACTCTAACCAGAGTAAGAAATATACCAACCATTTCTCCATTCTATATAGACATCATAAAGTTCCCAACTGAGAGGGATAGAGATGAGGTTGAAGAAAGCCAGAGACTGATTTTCTCCATTAATTTCTTGTTTTCAATGTCAAGCTAGCAATGTGAAGTCACTGTAAGCGGAGTTAGGATGAGATATGCATAATCCCAAACTGTGAAGAGCCTGCTCCAGCACACCACTGGGAAGAACCAGCAGGTGCCATGGGAAGGTGGGAGGGATGTTTCCCACCCTGCAGGATCCACTCTCCACCTTCCCCCACGTTGCCCTCAGGCTGAGCTGTGTGAATGACATCAGCAGACTCCCTTGCCCAATCATATTCTTGGCTCATGGTGTGTGTGGCCAGTGGGGTGCAATGGCAGGGATCAGAAGAAATGTAGAGGTTGAGATTGGGTTAATATTCCCAGTTTCTTCCCTAGGAAATCATCTCTGTCTGGTGAGGTCCCACCAAATAGGTGGCACTAGTTTCCAAGTCTCTCTCTGTCTCTCTCCCTTTCTGTCCCATTCTCTCCAGGTTCCAGTTGCTGTTCTCTCCACCTACTCTTTCAGGCTAAAGAGCTAGAAGTTCCCCTGTTCTTTCTAGCTGCACTCTTCCTTACAGTTTCCATGTTCTGTAAAAGAAATCTTCATGTTACTGAACTTGAATGTGCTGCCTTTTTCCTATTTGTGACATCCTTCCTGATATAGAAGTATTGAAGAAAAGATCAGTACAAACCTTAAGATGAATATTTAGTAATCTGAAAATATTCACCAAGTACAAGGTGTATAAGCCCTTTGTCTTCAATAATTGTGAATTTATCGATATTTAGTACTTTGTCCCATACCTCTTTTATAATACAGTATACCTACAATGCTTTAGATATTGTACTACCCGATATGTACAAATGAATTTAATATCTCTGGTTTAAATCAAATAAACCAATGTACTTAAACAAAAAAGTGACATTTTTCTCTACTTAGGAAGAAATTAGGCAAATGAAAAAGTAAACCTGCGTGTGTGTGTGTGTGTGTGTGTGTGTGTGTGTGCGCGTGCGTGTGTTTCTTAAGGAACTGGTCAGATGAGCAAGAAATCAAGCTTTCTGGGTACAGTAGTGACTTTAATAAGTCAGTTATTATTGTTGATGTTTTCTATAAAATACTAGCGGCCCGATGCATGAAATTTGTGCAAGAGGCTTGGCCCTCATAGCCCCAACTGCCTCGGCCCTCGCAGCCCTGGCTTCGTCTGGAAGGTTGTTCGGATGGTCGTTCAGAAGGTTGTCTGGACGATTATTCTGCTGTTCAGTCTAATTAGCATATTAGCTCTTTATTATATAGGATTGGATTTTAAACAGTTATAGAGTTGAATTCTTTTGGGAAACAATGTAAACTCCTTAAAAGGGATAGGCTATAAGTTATATTGTCTTTTTTCTACCAGCCTGCTCTGGCCCACAGATATAAATAGAAATAATGTAAATGTAAATATAAATATTTTTCTATGCCAAACTTTTTGAATTCTAGGAATTTCACTCCCTTAAAATAATTTTTTTTTTTTTTTTTGCTTTTCTCTAGGATTCTATGACAACAATTTCTTAGAGTAGTTTTTGCTAAATAGAAGGTACTCTATAAATGGTAGTGAGGGCTCTTGTCACCATTATAAATCCCACTAAATCTGGATTCCTTCTAAATGTGTCCTTTTTATGCAGGGAGCCAGCATTATACCATTTGTTCTTTGTCCTGGAATTTCAATGGGGTGGGTAATGGGGAAGCAAGATGGCCTGAGCTCCTGGATGTATTGGTTCTCTTATTGAGAATGCTTTTGGTGGCTTAGTGAATTTCTGAAGTATTTTAAGATTTACTTTACTTAGCTATAAAATGGGAATACTATTAATATGTATCAATGAGAATTCAATAATAGTGTACATAAAAACTGCTTTGTAAAGTGCAAAGTGTCAAGCATCTATTATTAGTCCATATGGTAGGTTTGATGAATAAATTGTAATGGGAGCTAGTCATTGTTCATTGAAAGGTTTATACCATTACTTTGATTAATCTATAATCAAAATGTGTATTGTAGATAAATACATTGGGAATGAGATGAAAAACAAATACATGACAAATAACTTGTGGATGGCTAGTATTGTAATGCGGATACAGGCAAAAGGTTGAAAGCGATCTGGTCTTATGATAAAGACAGGGTGTACTTTTGCTAATTAGCCGAAGAATCCATGCCCTTGTTTAACCTTCCTGAAGGCTAAACTGATAATGTTTTTCCTCTTTCCAAGTTTAAGATTTTCAAGTGAATAAAGGCCCTTTCTGTGTGGAATTTTATTGTCAGATGAATAGATATCTGAAAGTGGATCAGTGAATTTCAATTACTATAAAATCATCTTGATTTTCTGTGTCTGTATAATTGTGTGTTTTTTGCTTTTTACAATCGCAGTGAATTCTGACACCATGACACCTTTGATATTAACCTTTATATACACTAGGTGGCACTATTGTCAAAGCAATAAAATAGAATTGTACCATGATGTAATGGAGATCTGTCTTCTGTTTGCTCCTCTCTTCAGCCCCTTCTATCTCTCTCATTCTTTCCCCTTCTCAGTATGTGACTTTTGCTCTATACAGAAATAAAATTAGGTTCCTAAAAGCCATTTGGAAAATAAAGCAGGTTGGTATGTCCAAACCTATATATCACTCTTTGATTTTATAGGTTATGAACCTGAAATTTTGTGTTGGAAGGGAAAAAATACAGAATTAGGGCAAAAGAAATGGGGGCTTGCTAATGGTTCTTCAGTATCTCTAAATAAATTTGTGTAAAGAAGGAGTGGGAGACAAAAATGTTTTGTTAGCCTGAAAGAAAAATTTCTGTTGCTTTTCTCATGTTTGATAATTTAGAGAAAATTTATTCTCTGCATTTGTATAAATAACAGAATTCACAGAAAAGATTCCACTCAGAGAGATTCAGTAAACAGGGCCAATTAATATTACATCAGAACTCATAAAATTTTACCTTGGGGAAAAGGGGAGGTGGAAACTGTCTGTAGCAATTTATTGGCTAGAAAAATAACACTTTTCAATCATATTTTTCAAAGAAAGAAACTCAGAAAGATATATATTTAAAGTGGTTAGTATCTAAGGGAAGGTATATTTTATGGAACTTATATATTTTTTTTAGTTCTGATTCCCTGTATTTTACAAAGAGCAAGTATTACTTTCTTATTTGAAAAATGTATATAAACTGCACAAAATGCTGTTGTAAAAAAGTAGTAACATCTCCAGCCTCTCTCTGGTTTATAAACAGCCAAGAACGCCAAGTACTGCAGAACTGAGCACTGGCTGGAACTCAGGAACTTACCAACCATTAACCTGTTAAAATAATGTTGAAAGAAACATCAAACATATTTTACTGACCACACTTTCTCAGAACCTTGCCTGTTTCAACTTCAAGCCCTGGAGTCATCTGGGAAACTGTATCCTATTATCCTGAAAGAAAAGTCACCTGTCAACAAACTTCAGTGATTTTTTAAGACCCTACTTTTTAGTAAGAAACAGAAATAGACATGAAGCAGTGTTAATTCACAGCAATAAGGAACTAGGGGATGTCCGCTGGGTACATTAACAGAACCACTGAGTGGAGTGTGGCTTATCAAGTGTGGCTGTATCCCTTCACCAGGAGTCACATGGTTACTGGACTCCTGGTAAATTGCTTGCCGGTGATAAACTTCACAGAGCTAGTGAAGAAAACTCCCTAACTGGTTTGCTAATTTCATTCTACCTCCTACTCTCCACTCAAAGGGAAATAAAAAGCATGTGCTGGTTGGAAAAAATGAGGTTTTATAATTATAACTAGAGGCCCGATGCATGAAAATTCATGCACTGGAGGGGGGAGTCCCTCAGCTGGGCCTGCCCCCTCTCACAGTCCGGGAGCCCTCAGGGGCAAGAGGTGACCCTTCGATCTGGGGAAGGCGATGCCCCTATCACCCCTCTGCTGCTGCCACTACCAGCAGCACAAGCCTTGGGTTACCTGGTTACCTGAGCCTTGGGTGGCCCTGGGTGGGTAGGCAGCCACCATCCAAGGCTTGCCTGCGCCTTGGGCCAGTCCTGGGCAGCTGGGGGGCTGAGGGTGGGTCGGCTGTACCACATGCCTGCCGCCCTCCACCCCCCCCCCCCCCCCCGCAGCTGGGCTGAAAGGACTGTGGGACTCTGGCGGGGCTGAGGGGACTGGGCGCCACCATCTTGTGGCTATGGGCGCCACCATCTTTGTGATGGTGTGATGGTCAATTTGCATATTCCCTCTTTATTAGATAGATGTCATGGCAAAATTTAATTTTTGCTGAATAGGTTAGATCTAAGCTTGCTTTATATTTTTCATGATTTATTGAAGAATTGCAAATAGTGATTCTCTTCAAGTGGGTTAACCAAACAAATCTATTTAAATAATGATTCCTTCATTCACTATTCTGTGTCCTTGGGATACAGCAGTAAATGAAAGAAGACAATAATCCGTGCCCTCATGGAGCCTATATTGTAGTAGAGGAAACTACAGGAAAACATATACTTGTCATTAATATTTTTAATTAAACCTAAATTTAATTATGGTATTTTAAAGAAAACTTCCAATAACACTCATTTATTCTTTAGCTATTTTAATATTCTGTAACTAGCAGTTCTGTAAAAATATTAATAGATTAACATGAAAAGATAACATTTTATAGGTTTTTATACTAACAGTATTTTCCCATCCAACCACATTTATTTTTATTTTAAGAATAAAAGTCATCAAAAGAGGATTTATCTATCTATTTACATGAAAACAGACACAAATAAAATAAAAACCATTTGACTCCCTGGTGTTTTTGTCAGTTAAATTATTTAGAAGCTATTTTCTGTATCTAGCTATTTTGATATCTATAAGGAGGATTTTATTTATTGTCAGTGTGTTTTCAAAATAAGGCAATAGCAGTATTTTCTCTTCTGAAGAGTGTACTCAACCTGCTATATAAAAAAGATTTCTGTTGTATCTACTGAAGTCAGGGTTTGTTCTAATTAACAAATCTAGTGGTCTTTCCTCAAGTGTTTGTTTGTTTGTTTGTTTGTTTTTGCAGTAAGATAATGACAATATGTCTGACTGGATGTGTTGATTTAGATGAGAACACTTAAAACTGTTGTTGACTCAGCTAAGGAGAACACTGATTCTGGAAACAGGAACACTCAGTGTATCACTTTCGCTTGCGGAGGTTATGATAACCAGGCTTTACCTCTGATCAGGCACTAGAGAGAACATCAGTCACCCACCTCCCCATCAGGGTCAAAAGAAGGGGAAGGACATGATAATTCTTCAGGGTTTAGAGCTATTCTGTGGGAAGATGTTAGATTTGTACTGTGTTGGTATCTAGCTGAAATTAAGAGCCAGCTGTACATTTACTAATTTTTCTCATTCTAAATTAATAGAAACCTGGGTAGGTAGAAAAATGAAAGGAGTCTTCACATTGTGGGATTTCTCCAGCAGGGCAGCTATTGTTCTTGGATGTGCTAACAGGGTAGCAGCTTGCAAAGCTGAGTTTGGGTCAGAATTGCCTGGAGGGCTTTTAAACCCAGATTTCTGGGGCCCTCACTCCAGAGTTTCTGGTTTAGGAGGTCTGAGAACCGATCTTTGCATTTCTAAGACATTGCCAGGTGATGCTGCTGCTGCTGCTGCTGGTCCAGGGATTATTCTTTGAACCATTATATTAAACAACAACAACACTTAATCTCACATAAGAACTTTGTTTTTAGTAATAATATTCAGATGGTTAGTGTGTGTAGGGCAGAAAAAACTTTCTGCCCCAAAATGTGTCTCTCTGGCATAAGGATTATTTTATTTTTAAGAAACAAAAGACTTAGGAAGAACCTTTGACCTTCCCTCAAACTGCCTGAAAGAATTTAAAATAGAGGGCCTACTCTTGGAAGAACTATCTCCATAGACAATCATGGCATAACCTGAAGTAGGTTGGCAGACAGGGAGGAACCTAGCAAGGCCAGTTTGATCAAAGTGCTACCGGTGACCCATTTTTTCTAGATGTCCAGACAAACATTTATTTACAAAACATTAATTCTTTTAATCTTCCTGTGAACTGCCTTTCTTGCCTTTGAAATCCCAGACTCCTATCTCCTTCTCCTTAGTTTAGGATGACATAATAACATATACCTCATTTTGCTTTAATATCTTTTGAATTTTCATACCTATGTTGATTCCCTGTGCACATACATATTAAAACTTTATTTTCTTCTGTTAATCTGCTTTCTGTAATTTTAATTATTTGACCAGACATAAGAACCAAGAGAGGAAGGAGGGAGTTTTCTCCTCCCCCACACGTATAACTGGAATATATTCAGTATTTTTGCTGCATCAGGTAGGAAACATGGAGATCAATATACTTTACCCTTATAGAAGAGACATGGCCAGCATCTCATTTTTTTGGAGATACATTCATTATGTCCCTTCCTCCTCTAAGACTCTCACTTGTCCTCTTTTGTCTATACTTCTGATGCCTCATATGGTTTATTTAACAGGCAGATTCCGACTGATGGACAGGAGTTACCTGACGTGCAGTGTTAAGGAGGATCCTGATCTAGGGTTGCCAGATAAAATATAGGATGCCTAGCCCTAGCCAGTTTGGCTCAGAGGTTGGAGTGTTGGCCCATGAACTGAAGGGCCCCGGGTTCGATTCTGGTCAAGGGGTCACATACCTCTATTGCAGGTTCGATCCCTGGCCATGGTCGGGGCACCTGCAGGAGGCAACTGATCGATGTTTCTCTCTCTGCCTCTCCTCCTCCCTTCTACTCTTCCACTGTCTCTCAAAATAAATCAATGGAAATATATCCTCAGGTGAGGATTAACAAATATATATATATAGCCTAGGTAAATTTGGATTTCACATAAACGTATACTTTTTTGTATAAATTTATCTCATGCTATATTTGGAATATATTTATACTAAAAATTATGTGGTATTCATTTGAAATTCAAATTTAACTGGTGTTCTACATTTTCATTTGTTAAATCTGGCCGTCCTACCGATGGTGTACCAGGCTAATTCTGCTCTTGGAATGGGAGAGGGAATTAATGGCTGCATAAACAAAAGAATTGAACAATCCTTGCATTAAAACTGGAATTCTCCATCAACCCTTCACTCATATTAAATTTGGGGGAGGCTTCTTATCAGTGGAAAAACGAGGGGATATGTTTCTGGTCATAATGTATCTATCGACTGCCTCTCACTGAAACAATCTGATATTTGTCACCTGGAATTCACAGAGTATAGGATGGGAGAGAAGGAGAATGTTGGCAGCAGCTGCTGTGATAACTGTTACAGCATTTTGTGATAATGGCACTTGACAGTGGATGCCATCAACTTCTTTAAAATTAGGACAGCTACAACTCGGTCATCAAATGGATGTTTGTCACTAAACCAGCCGCAGCCTCACCAGAGCTGATTTCAGGAAGACTGCATGATGCACTGGCTCTTTAATTCATGGGTTCGACCAAATGATCTGGTACTTTACAGTCAGATACCCTTCTTCCATCAGCTCCGAGTCAGTGTTTGCATTGGTGTTTGCATTGGTGCCCTATAATTTTCTCCATCCTAAGAATTTTGTAAATGAAATTCTTTGTTCTCTCATAGCGTAAACAAAAAGTATAAGCCCAGGTAACACATTTGCAATAAATGCTGTCTATCATTTGAAAAACAGCTGGTGAGGACCATCAGTATAAATTTAGGGGACCTGAATGCAGATCTCCAATGAAGAAAATATTGCTTCTACTTTAATGTAGGAGAAGGCACTCTGCTCTCAAAAATTTTATTCTAAAGAAAAATTTTAATTATATTTTTGAGAATTGATACAATATGGACTGCTTTTTTTGATAAGATGAAGGAGACATTCCCTATGAACAAGAAAAAATCCTGGATATTATAAACAAAACAAACACAAGAAAATTCTGAAAGATAGAAGGAGGACAGGATATGGGTATTGAGACTCAAGGAACAACTCAGTGTGCCTTTGGTTTAGTTTTTGTCTCAAACATCCCAGGCCTGACACAAAGGGAGCAGTAATGTTAATTTGAAAATAACAGTATACATCACAAAAAGAAAGCCCAACTAAAGCTTGCTGTCTCTAGTTAAATGGCTGGGGGGAAAGAGGCAGCGGTAATGAGACATCCCCCACTCTCCCAGCTGGGGTGCTGTCAGAGAAGACCTAGTGGAGATTCAGGATTCTCAGCAGTGTCCAGCTAAATGAAATCACCTTTCCCCACCACTGTGGTGGGGGTGCTGTGGGGAGCAGTAACCAGCACTGAGGCACTACTCTATATATCAGACACATTCAGGCTCACCACAGACCTCTAAGGAGTTAGGGAATACAGAGTTGAGGAGTCAAGCTTTGGACTAGATGAGTTCCAGTCCAATCAGTGCCACTTACTACCTATGTGGACTTGGGAAAATCATTTCATTTCTCTGAGCATCAATGGGGGGCTAGTAAAGAGGAAGAAATCCAACAATACATTTAACTAAACAAAAGCGAAGATGCCACATATTATAATCTGTGGTGCACACTAAAGCAATCCTCAGAGGGATATTACAGCATTAAATTCATACATTGGAAAAGACAAAAAATGATGCAAATCAGTAATATAAGCTTTTACCTCAAAAACCTAGCAAAGGAGAGCAAAACAATTCCAAAGCAATCAGAAAGAAAAAATAATAAAGATAAAACTAGAACCTAATACAGTTGAAAACAGAAAAATAGTATAGAAATGTCAATAACATAAAAAGTTGGTTGTTTGAAAAGATCAATGAAATAGACAAATCCATGACAAGATTGACAAAGAGAAGACATAAATTATCATTATCGGAAATGAAGCAGGAAATCACAACAGCTCTTTCCATGTAAAAACAATAATAAAGGAATACTATATTCAACACCACACACATACATTTGGCAATTTAGATGAAATTATAAACAGAAAATACCATTCTCACAAAATATGATTAGATAATTTGAGTAACTTTATAACTATTATGGGAATTGGATTTTTAGTTTGAAAGCTTCTCCAATGAATTTTTTAGACCCCAATGGTTTTAGCAGAGAATTCTGGCAAACATTTAAAGAAAAAATAACACTGATTTTACACAATTTCTTCCGGAAAATTGGAGAGGAAGTAGCATTTCTCCATTCATTATGTTATGCTACTATTACCCTGAGAGCAAAACCAGTCAAAGCCAGTTACAAAACAAACAGCAGACCAATATCTGTCATGAACATAGATGCAAAATTCCTTAACAAAATATTAGCAAATAGAACTCGGCAATATATAAATAGAATTATGTGCCATCACCAACTGAGGCTTCTTCCAGGGATGCAAGACTGGTTCAACTTCATCCCTATACCAAAGGGGTAAGGAAAAATCACTTGGTTGTATCTGTTTATGCAGAGAAAGCATTTGGGAAAATTCAACACCCATTCAGCTATGAGAAAAATAGGAAGAAAGGAGAACTTGTGCAACTAATTGACTATCAGTCATCATCTCATTTAATTCTCCTTAGAGCAAGTAGGTAATAAAAATTCTACTTTTAATGATGATAACATTGGTGCTCTGCAAATTAAATAATTTTTCTAAGGTCATATTTTTATTATAAGGAGTACTTAATTTTTTTTAAAAAAAGATACATAAATACAAGTCACAGACAAAATTGAATCAGGATCTTCTGGTGTCACTTGTAATGCCCTTTCTATACCACATCCCTTCTCAGGGAGCTCTGTTACTTACTTTTTGAAGTGGTTAGTGGAGAGACATTATTGTAGAAGGTAGAAGATTTTATACCTGTGCAGTGTTTCACCCTCTTAGACCTCTGATTAAGGAGGGTAGTTAACAGTATCCCTATCTGAAAGCTGAGGGAACTGAGGCATAATGCTTTTGGTTTCTTGGATTCTGCACTGTGCCCTTTGGTTGTAACATCAGCAGGGAAGGCAGAAAGTGGCCAACCACTCACAAGGCCACTAGTGACCGTTTCTACTTAGCTGATTCTTGTATTTGGGTTCAAATTCACTTTTTTCTCCCCTTGTATGAGTGAAATAGAAAATATCATTCTGTCTGTTGTGTTGCCCAAGTCTATCCTGCATCTGCCCAGCTTGATTCTTCTCTCAGCTACCACCTCAGGTAACATCACCCTTTTCTCTACCTTCAGTCCTATAACAAACTCTGAATTTAGTGTCCTTTACGTTCTTCTTCATCGTGAAGTTACTAATCTTTTGAAAATAGAAGCTGAATCTTCTCATTCCTCTGCTCTGTGGTCTGTTGTATTATTGTTCAGAAGTAATTTCTGCCCCTTTCTACTAGGGCCTTGTTGTGGGAGGACTTCATTTTTGGCTCCATTGTGGTCAGGCTTACCCAGGTGAACTGTTTAGCTGATGTGAGTAGAAGTGATATGTGCCACTTCTGAAGAAACTTTTAAGAGTTTTTGAGGGGCTTTGTCATCACTCTGTTTTCCTTGTCCTCTGGCTAGTGTGGCTTCTCCTTTGGCTATAGTTCTGGAAGGGAAGAGTTATAGAGCAGAGGCCCAGTGGAGCCACAATAGATGCTTAATGTGGGGGGAAATGTACCATTGCTTTGATAACCACTAGCATGTTGGTATTTGTTTATTACAGTAGAACTCTGCTTAGACTGCCTGACACATGTGCCACATTCTCTGATAACTTCCTTGTGCACTTAGGATAGAGTAATAAAAACCTTCCAGAGGAGTCTAGCCGGTGTGGCTCAGTGGTTGAGTATTGACCCATGAACCAGGAGGTCACTGGTTCAGATCCCAGTCAGGGCACATACCCGGGTTGTGGCTCCATCCCCAGTAGGGGGTGTACAGGAGGCAGCCAATGGATGTTTCTCTCTCGTCCATGTTTCTATCTCTCTATCCCTCTCCCTTCCTCTCTCTCTAAAATCAATAAACATTAAAAAAAAAAGAAAGAAAGAAACCTTCCAGACACTACTCAGTCTGGCCTTCACCGACTACATTGACCTTATCTTCAACCACATTTCTTACTCCTAAAGATTCTCAAAATGCATACAATATACTTTTTTTTTAAAATCTATGGTGTTGCTGTTTTGAGAAACATGCCTTCCTTCACTCTGAGTCAAAATTATTCATTCTTTAGGGTTCAGGTTAAATGCCATTCTCTCAGGAAGTGCTCCGTGACAATCTGCAATTTAAATTATGTCTCTCTTTTACACAATCACAAAAAAAATCTATGGTGTTGCTATTGTGAGAAACATGCCTTCCTTCACTCTGAGTCTAAACTATTAATTCTTTAGGGTTCAGGTTAAATGCCATCCTCTCAGAAAGTGCTCCGTGCTGCAATTTAAATTATGTCTCTCTTTTACACAATCACAATTCTCTGTTGTGAGACTATTCTTCAAATAACTTCCCTTCTACAAAATAAGTGTATTCAGGAAATTGTGAGGCAGTCAGATTGCTATTGTTACTAAAGGGAAGACCAGGGAACAGAATGTGATGAGGACTTGATTGAGACTGAGTTTCTCAAATTTATCAGACTGTATTTCTGAGAAAATGTGGGCATTGACTTAACAATTTATATGTTATAGACTTGAAATCTAATTAATAAGTATTAAACAGAATCCATTGAAGCACTAATAATTCATTAGGTTTGAAAATTGAACATTAGATTTCTAAGTTACATAGAAATAGTTTAATCTTAGTAGACTAGAAATGTGAAGTGTTCCCTGCTCCAGACCCACATTTCTATAAAAAAGGTCTGGGACCAACGTCTCAGAATTTTGGATATCCACAGGTTCTAGGGAGTCGGAATCACAGAAGCACACACTATATAATTATTGCGTTTATGTTTGTTTATTTGTTTTTATAATCTGTCTTCCCACTTGACTGTAAACTCAGCAAGGACAGAGGCCATGGTTGTATTATTATATCCACAGGGCCAAGACTGTACCAGCATAATTTAGAAACTTAAAAAAAATATGATAGTGAAGATCTCTCTCTCTCTCTCTCTCTCTCTCTCTCTCTCTCTCTCTCTCTCGGTAGAAACACGCTGTCCACCTGAATTAGCATGTGCAATTGAGTAGTGTTGACATTTTCAAAAATAAAGTGAATACACAATAGTAGTTCTTTCTATGGATACCTAAAACCACAGGGTACTTGATATTTGTTTAGGGAGATATATTTATTCTCCATTATTTTTATGAGGGTTAGTCTCTATGTTAACATTTGCTTTGAGCCAATAACAGTTACTATTTATTGCACATTTTACATGCCAGGCACTGTTGAAAAGAAGAATATATTTTATATTATTTAATATTTACAAAAATCCATGCAAAGTATTTTGTTTTTCATTTGAATGGACCAAAAAAAAAAATATGTTCAGAGAATTAAATGATTTACCCAAAGCTGCATAGGTAGCAAGTGGTGCAGCTTGAAAAGGGGCTCAGTTCTGTACAAATCTAGTGTCCTCCACTCTATGCTGCCTGCTTCCCACAGCCCCATGGCCAAGCTCTTTGTCTCTGACATAGATCTCTGACTGCTCACTTTGGAAGGTTACAGGTTGCTTATAGATACTCTCCTCCTTTAACACTAAATCAAAGTAAGAAATTGTATCTATGTTGTGTGGTTTCTTTTTAAATTTCACTACACAATGATAAAAACAGAAATTTAATAATCTCCAAAATGCTAATTTTTCATGATAAGGAGTCTGTACGGACACTTTAGCTGATACCTTAATTGACACTTTTATCTAGTGTAAATAGGAAATAGCAAAATTCATCACAGAAACTACCTTCTTTTGGGTAACTTGACAGGATCAATATTCTCTGGGATTCTAGGTTTTAAAGAGAACTAAACAAAGGACAGTTGGCAAGTGAAGGGCACTGTTATCATTGAGAAACTCATATTTTATTAGTTCTTTTTTTCTTGTTAAAAAGTTCCCAATGGGACTTTCTGAAGGGGTAGCACAGGTGCCTTAAGATCAGTCAATAAATGAAAAATAGACTACATGGAGTGAATAGGGACCCTAAACACCCATTAGTACTCTCAACTTCTCTCCTCCTAGGAATTCTATCTAATTTCCGAGACATTTTCAAGTAATTATGTCAACATTCTTAGGAAATACTTTAATTTGTGATTTATTTTATAGCATCCAAAATATCATTGCCAGACTATCAATGTTCTCATCCCATTGTCTGCACAAGGATAGACAAGAGCCTTCTGGGAGTGCCACTGTAGCAATAAACACTCTACAGAACAGCATGTCATTGATGATAGTACTAACAGGGGTGGGCAAGAGACAGAACTATTTAATGATGCCACAGACTCTTCCACATGCCATTTAATGAAGACATTATATCATCCATTTCGACTGTATTTACTGAAAATGCTATCACCTTTATAAAGGGCTAACATTTCTGAATCATATCCTGTCTCAGCACTGTGTTTTGCACTTTAATTTTGGTTTCATTTAATCTACTATAAAATAGGCATAATTAGCTCCATCTCACAGTTGACAAAACTGATGATTTAAAAAAAAATCTCAGTGTCCAAAATCACCCTCCTGGAAAGGAATAGAGCTGGAGTAGAAGTAAGAGGTTCTAACTACAAACTCTAAATTGCTTCCTACCCAGGGCTTATTATGTGCAGAAGCTTTTACCAGGCATACAAGTGATTACTGCCATGTCTGATGGTAACCAGAGCCTCTGGGGTGATTGCTGGGCATACAGATTTCTAGGAAACATCTTGAGAATGTCTGATACAAAAGGTCTGGTGTGGCGCCTTGGAACAAAGTACCATTAGCAATCATCTTAGGAGTTTCTGATCAGCCAATTGAGAGTAACTTTCAGAATGTAAAGGGAAATATAACAGGATTCTACCCTCTGATTTGATTGTTGCAAAGTATATTAGCCACTGACAATGGATTTATACATTTTGAATGTATTTTGCCTCTGTAGTTTCATACTGAGTAGTCTTTAATGAATTCTTGATCAGTCAGGAGAACAAATGCTTTTTTTCCTGATAATTTTTGTTTGTGTTTTTCAAGATGAGAGGAAAGCAAATTTGCTTTAAATGAGCATTCAAATAATCTTTGTACACATTTTAAACTCAAGAATATCTAAATTCTCTGTGTAAATTTTTCACATTTAAACATATGTTAAATGGCCACATCTAATGTCTTTGTAACTGTCATATAATTCCAATAGCAAATGCCCAAGTTGAATGGAAAGGATCTGGTTTTCCTTTACATTTTTACGTATTCATTTAAAAATTTTTATTTTACTTGATGACTGTATATCTATCTGCTCTGGATTTCCTGAGGCAGTCTTTCTATCTCCATTAGAATGTTTATTATGAAAATAACACTGAATAGTTATTTAAATTCCTTATAGACCAGTCACTTGTTTTCAGCACTTTAATAATGTTAACTTATTTAATCCTCAAGATATTTCTGTGGAGTAGCAACTGATATAACTCCCATTTACATGTAAGGAAACTGAGGCATTCCAGTGATCTCTTGCTGCATTTTAAAAACTGCAGTATCTGCATATGCAACAAGAATAATACAATTTTATATTTCATCTTGGGAACATTAATTTTCTAGGTTCTTCAGCACTGGATTCCAGCTGCGGAAGTTATTTATTTACTGAGTTGCAATGCAACTTCCTGGAACTTAGCTCCCATAAAGCAGTGGCTCAGTGTCTAGATTATTTACTAGTACTTATTAACGCGGGCACTTTGTAAGGGTTTGTTTTCACACGGAAGAAGCAACATTTAGTCTCTACAGCGAATTAAACCAAATTAGCAACACTTATAAAATCAAGAAATTCTCAGTAGAATTCTGTTCTCCTCAAAGGATCTATTATGATTCATGTCGTTTTCCCTATAGAATTTTAAGAAAAGTATGCATATAGATATAGGGTGTATGGATGAAAGTTATTGCATCAGCTAACATTTATAGAGCAGTTACCATGTGCCAGGCACTGGGTATATGTGTGTGTGAGTGTGTGTGTGTGTGTGTGTGTGTGTGTGTGTGTGTGTGTATTATTCCAATTAATCCTTGCAACTATCTTGATAGGTAAATTCTTGATTCCAAATTTATAGATCAATTTGGAATAAAAACAAAACAGTTCTAAAGGTATAAGTAATGTGCCTCAGGTCTAATAAAAGATAGTGTTGGTGTTTGAATATAGACATCTAACTTCAGAGACTATCTTCTAACCACCCTGCTCAGACTGAAGCCCAGGTATACAGATGAACCCCAACATGGAATATGGGCAATTGTTGGGTGACCATCTTCCCAAAGCCCTGCCAAGAAATCACCTACATGACAACAGGAAAGGGAGATTTGTCTTTATACTCCTTTAGGTGAAAACATAATAGGTGACATTTTTAGTTGGCCACAAGTATAATTGCAGCATTTTAAAAAGCTCATGTAATTTTAAACTGTGCTGATTTTTTAATTTAATACACAAAATGTTTTTAAGCACCCACCACCATCTAGCATTATGCTTGGTGTTGGTTTTACAACATCTTATAAGGTGGGTCCCAGAGTCCCAGAAGGCTGAAAGGACTTGTGTGAAACTTGGACACAAGGTATGTTCTGTGAGCACAGAGTCAACAAATACTGATTTCAGAGCTGAGAATCATTAGTTCTGCGGCACATTGGAGAAGAACTGGGGCGTTTTCAGAATGGAAATATTATTCAGCTTGGAGTTTTCCAGCTGAGTTGATGGAATTTCACCCTATGGAAGGACAGATACAAGGGGGGGAAGAAACACATAGTATAACGGGGGCTGGATCCTGTGATGGTGTGGTGAGGTGGGCCATGAGCCTGGGAGGGCGGATTGCGGTCTCCAGATTGCAAAAGGCCCAGAGTGCCTTGCGTTTGGATTTTATCCTGTAGCCAGTGAAAATCTTTTTAAGCAGGCGGTTATCGCTCTAGGGTGTAGGAATCTGATATAATAAGGGAAGGTAGTGACAGAGCAAAAGGGAACAGCTGTGGAGCCAAAGCAACAGATCTTCATTCAAGGCACTGAAGGCAGAAGGAGGAGGAGCATGTTTGGGGCAATTCGTTTGATTTTATCATATGGAATTTGAGATGCATGCAGGCCACCCAGGTGAGAAATGTGTGTCCCCTGTGCGAAGTGCCTGTGAGAAGCTCGGACACAGGTTTGGTGGGCAGAAGAGAGCTCCTGAGCCAGGCCCTCATGTGGGTTGCGAGTCCAGATGCCTGGGAAGCAGTATCCCACTGCTGCTTTGCACTGTTTAGACTGAAGCTGGATGAAATATGTGGTTCTGCCTGTCACCTTGCAGAAGGAACATTGGAAAATAGCCCCAGGCAGCCAGGTGATGAGGCATCTGGATGCTACCTTCCCCGAGATAACCTTTGTCTAGAAAAGATAATGCAAAGAAGAAATAAATGCCTTCAACTGTTGGCAGGGCTTGAGGAGACAGAAATCTAGGCAGAAAAATGCAGCTCTAAGTCAGTGGTTCCGTTTAACTGAAGGCTGCACAGGGAGTTGCAGTCTAAGAAACAAGACATGAACTGGTCAGACTCCTTGACTCTGCAGGGGAACTGAAGTGAAAGAAATAAAAGAAATGCATTTGGGTGTGGGGAAGGCAGCCACCACCAGGGGGCAGTCAAGACTTGAGATCTCCTTGAGGCCAAACAAAGCCACTGCGCCTGAGGGTTTGAAATGGAATTCAGGAACATCAGGGAAATGCACAATTTGGTCACCCATCACCAGCACATGTGGAGGTAGGAGGGAGAGTCAGAATTTGGAGCTGCAGGTTCCAGGCAGGCAGGAAATTTGATCTATTGACCTAGCCATTCAGAATGAACCAGTTAATTTCTCTACATGGAAAATTGGCTTTTTTCTTCTTTTAAATGTCCCTTTTCTAGTAAGAGAAGCCTCCCTCTTTTTCCAGAACAGGAGGCACTTGATGGTCCAGGCTTAAGTAGCAGCTTCCTCTGTATTTTAAGAGACCTTTGTGATCTCAGTCACAAACAAGTTATGAGTTTAAGAAAATATTAAAACAGTATAAAGGCAGAACCTGAAGGAATGATGTAGACTCTAACAGTACAGAGATGTCTTTGGGTTTTAGTGATAGCTACTCCCTCTGGAGTGTAAAGGCAGACAATAAAGATTCTCTCTTTCAATCACCCTTGCAGCAATACTGCAAACCATGCCATGCTACTTTATTTAATAGTTGAGCAAAACAAAGCTCTACTATATCCAAGGTGTTGCAACCAGAAATGGCAGGACTGAGCGTTGAGCCCAGATATGTTTTGTTTTAAAGTCCCTGCTCTTTCCCCACAAGCTCTCTATCCTCCACCCAAAACTTCTTCCAAGAACAACAGGGTGAAGGCAGGAAGAGACATGAAAATGCATCCAGGAAAGCATTTGGGATTTCCCAATGTCCTCCAGCTTTGACCCCGTGGCACCTGAAACCTCCTCGCAGGGCCACAGTGGGAGTGCCCTCACTTTTAGCTGAAGGAATCTATGCCATGACTGATAGTATAAAGTGCTGCCATTGTTCATTTTAATCTCGTTGGTGATGAAACATGCATTTTCCAGCTATTTTGCATCTGGTATTTAATAAACCTAGTCATCTCCAGTGAGGGGAAGAAGGAGTTATCTGGAAATCTGCACTAAAGAGCACCCTGTGGAGGAGAAAATAAATATCCTCATCTCAGGTTGCCAGAGGAGAAAAGATGGAACACAAGCTATTCTCTGCGCTAACCTGGCTTGAAGACCTGTGCCCCATACCCTCAAGGGAATTCAATAAGGAAACAGACAAAGCCCGTGTCCCCTCTGAATAATGGGAGGCTGAATGCACTGGAGTCAGGAGATGGAAGCTGGAGATCCTTATTTTCTGATTGGGGAGCTACTCTTCAGCTTCACTCTTCAATAACCATGATCTCAATGGTTATAGACACCATCTCAAAGTTCAACCTAAAGAACCTATCCTTCCCACAATACTGAACTCATGTCAAAGGCACGATACTCTCAATTAAAAACTACAATTTCAAACCGCAATGACAAGAAGATAAGTGTGTTTTGAAGTGTTCCCTTCCCACTCTGTTGGGTGCATGTTGGTGTTGTTCCGGTACATCGAGCACCACCACTGATGCAGCTCTTCACTTGGTACACATGTTTTGGAGGCTGGCGTTGCTAAGCTAGAGCTGATTTCAAATGCAAAAATATACACCTCCTGGGAAAGGTGCTTGCTCCAACCTTCACACCACCTTCAACTATTTGTGTAGTTTCTAAGTGGAATATGTTCAGTTTAATGCAAAGCTAAAGGGAAAGGAAAATGGAGCAAATACCCAAAAGTATGTTGTTTTCCTTCTCTCCCTGTCTTCAATCATGCATTTACTCATAGGAGAGGCTGAACAAGGTCATCAGGTCTACAGACACTGATCAAAGTCCTTCGAGCATGTAAGGTGACATATACACAGATTCTGGGCATTAGGGTTTGTGCCTGTGTGTGTGTGTGTGTGTGTGTGTGTGTGTGTGTGTTGGGGGAGGGGTGGTTATTTCACCTGCCACACTCACATAATTGAAATACTTGTTAAACATTTCTTTGCTTACACTGTTTTGTGTGCCCCTGAAGTATTTTTGAAGCATTTTCCAAAAAGTGACATGCAGAAGTTTACACCCTTTGGGTCTATGCACAGAATTCAGTCCAATCCTCTGGGTACTGGGGCAGATCTGCTCGGAGGGAGACTGTTTACTGAGTTCAAATTTTCTCAGCACAGCAACTCAAAAAGTTCTGTTTCTCCAGATAAAGGTAAAGGCTCTCTGAATTCTACTGGATGGTACTCTGGGGATCATTGGTTTTGTGTGTTTAATACAATTGAAACTGTAATTCTGCCATTGCACATATGCATATTAAAATAGGAAGTCAACTTAATATTTTGAATCTTAATAAGTTTTCCCCAAAAGGAGATCATTACTCACAGGTCACACAGTATGAAAGCCAGGAATGTGTGCCTTTGGCAGATGGAGACTTACTGTGACTCTATTCGCATAGAGAATACTAATTCACTTTCAGATGTATTAATTCTCTTATTCCTCATGCACTTTGTTTTCTGAATGAATAAATGGAGGTTTAGCAACTCTAAGGATATTGAGACAGGGTCATATGAACTTGCACCTCCCGGAGAGATCCTTTGGGGTAAGAGAGGTCTGTCAGCCCATTCCATGTTTCCTAAGTTGAGGGAGAGGCCAGAGGGCCACATTCTGAGACTTGAGGGCTTGAGAATTTACTTTCCTCAGCTCCCCAAAATATATGCTTTCTGATATTGCTTTCACTTAGGCCACCAGCCAAGGAGAGAGAGAGAGAGAAGTGGTGCCTAGTCTGAGTGGAAAGGAGCAGTGGATGTGAAGGCATGGCCAAGGGATTCAGGCCCATGGTTCCTATACCCCCACAAGTGCACCCCAGTTTCGTTTGAAGGAGACACTGTAGTATGGATAGCTGAAGTAAGATTTTTTCCCCCATTGAAAATATTTTATGCAAGGTTTTGGATGAGTTATGAACTAGTGGGAAGAAAACACATACATATGCCTCATACACACAGGCATGCACACAGGCATACAAAACAGACACACATATATTTAGATTAAGCTCATGTTTTATTTCACCAATGATAAAGTGCTTTATTATGAATAATACTAGAGGCCCATTGCACGAAGAGATTCATGCAATAGGCCTTCCCTTCCCCAGGCTGCCGGCACCGGTTTTCCTCCGGCACCCAGGACCCAGGCCTTTGCTGCTCCGGCTGGAGCCTCCAGTCTTCGCTCCGCCACTTCACGCCTATGTATGCAAATTAACCACCATCTTTGTTGGGTTAATTTGCATACTCTCCTGATTGGCTGGTGAGAGTAGCGGTGGGACGGTCAATTTACATGTTTTTTATTATTAGGTAAGATGGCCATGGAAGATGGAGAAAGATGGGAGCGGTTTGCTGTTGATACTATTGTCTGTACAAGAAAACTCAAATTTTTAATATATTTTTATTGTTGACAGTATTACAGATATCTTCCATTATCCCCCCTTTATCCCCCTCCTTCTAGCTCCTCCCCCCCCCAGGTCTTCACGACCCTACTGTCCATGTCCATGGGCAATGCATATAAGTATATAAGTTCTTTGGTTTATCTCTTCTCATCCCCCCAACCCAGTGGTCGGTAAACTCATTAGTCAACAGAGCCAAATATCAACAGTACAACGATTGAAATTTCTTTTGAGAGCCAAATTTTTTAAACTTAAACTATATAGGTAGGTACATTGTTATTAACTTAATTAGGGTACTCCTAAGGCTTAGGAAGAGCCACACTCAAGGGGCCAAAGAGCCGCATGTGGCTCGAGAGCCGCAGTTTGCCGACCACTGCCCCAACCCCACATCAAGGTATGTCAGTCTGTTCCATCCTTCCATGCTTTGAGTCTTATTTTGTTGGTCAACTCATTTTGTTAATTGGGTACCACAAATAAGTGAGATGAGGTGATATTTGTCTTTCTCAGATTGGCTTATTTTACTTAGCATAGCATTTTCCAGGTCCATCTATGCTGTCCCAAAGGGTAAGAGATCCCTTTGACAGCTACATAGTATTTCATTGTGTAAATGTTCCACAACTTTTTATTTTTTTATTTTTATTCACTCATCTGCTGATGGTCACCTGGGCTGTTTGCAGATCTTAGCTATTGTACATAATGCTGCTATGTACATAGGGGTGCATATATTCTTTCTGATTGGTGTTTTGGGGTTTTTAGGATATGTTCCCAGGAGTGGGATCATTGGGTCGAAGGGAAATTCAATTTTTAATTTTTTGAGGAAACTCCGTACTGTCTTTTTTTGTTGCTTCTTTCAGATTAGCAAGGTTTGTTCTGGACACTGTGATGGCTTCCAGTGCAGGCTGTGGGGACATGCCTCCAGCTGTGGCCACTCCTGACTCTAGCTCTGAGTGCAAAGCTGTTCTCACACTCTTCTCCTTCCCCATATACCTGGTACAACCCATTTATTATGAAGTTCTTCAAAGTGATGAACAGTCTCCCAGGGGCAGGCCTTTCATTTTCTTCTTTTCCACTCTCCACCCCACTAATATTAACAATTTACTAAATTTGCTGATTTTACTTATTCTTCCTGATTGACCTGATGGTCACACTCCTCCAGTACACTAGATTTCCCCTCTATTTAACTCTAAAATGACCCGAAGGTCAGAGGGGAAAGGATTTCTAAGCTGTGTAGCCTTGAAGAAATCAGGCACATTACCAGCCACCTATTCACTTTAACTCACTTTCCTTCAATCTAGTAAGCTTTTTTTTTCTTCCCTAAATAAAATCCTGTACAAAACACAATAGTTATTTAACACTTTCAGATCACTGTTGAAATGATAAAGTTTGTGCTTATTCACACATTCAGCCAAATACTCTTGACCAAGTTCCTACTCACATACTTGTCTCAAGCAGAAATCTAAAAGAGATGTGCATACAGCTTTGTCAATGGAAATATTTAAGCAAAATCTGGCATGTCTGGCCACCATTTTAGTTATGAATACATTTGTACAAACCACAAAGGAGCAAGGCCAGAATTTTCTTCCAGGGGAAAGCTTAGGCCTATATTCATTGGTAGAGTGTAATTTATAGTTAAACATTTTGTATAGAGAAGTCTCCCAGGTCACTCTTCAAGGAAAGATAAATAGAAATTATTTTCCTTTATTTATATTTGTTAGTTGAAACATACTTCAATTTAATCCACATAATTTTTGGAAATAGAATCACATTATTTTTTTAGCCTCTCATTATTGTGTAGTTCAACTGATTTGTATCACTGATTATTAAAAGAAGAACACTGAAAAGAGCTTCTATTTAAATTTATTTTTTTATTTTTTAAGGAAAGAAATGCAGAAAAACAGAAAAAAAGATAAATGGAGGCTAAGTGAATAGTTGCACAGAGCCATATCCATAGAGGGTAGATGATCTGATTGACAACAGAAAAATTAGTGAGCTGTAGAAACCTCGAAACTCACATGCATTCTACAAAGGAAAAAAAAAAAACGATAGAGAAACTATGAAATACAATAGCAGCATCACAGGGAAGAAAAATGATCATGTCAGAAACAAAGAGAGCCAAAATGAACAGTTAATGAAAGAATTTCAAAGGGAAGGCCTGGGACATCATACAAGGGAAGATAAATAGCATCAGAGGGGTCCCACCCATGGTTGATCAGCCTCAGATGGCTGGATCCCTCAGGTGGCATTTTATGTTTGAGCACTGGCAAGGGGCTGGGTATTAGCCCTCATATTATTTTATTTTATTTTATTTTTTATTTATTTATTTTTTTAAAGTATTTTTTTTAATTTTATTGATTTTTTTACAGAGAGAAAGGGAGAGAGATAGAGAGTCAGAAACATCGATGAAAGAGAAACACCAATCAGCTGCCTCCTGTACATCTACTGGGGATGTGCCCGCAACCAAGGTACATGCCCTTGACTGGAATCGAACCTGGGACCTTTCAGTCCGCAGGCCGACGCTCTATCCACTGAGCCAAACCGGTTAGGGCATTATTTTATTATTTTTAAAAAAACTTTACTGTTGAAAGTATTACATAGGTTCTCCTTTTTTCCCTATTAACCTCTTCCAGCCCACTTCCTCTCCCCTACCCCCTACCCCCAGGTCCTCACCACTCCATTGTCTGTGTCTATGGGTTATGCACATATGCATACAAGTTCATTGATTGATCTCTTCCCACCCACCCTCCTCGCCTTTCCTCTGAGTAATCCTCATTTTAGACCTCACTAAAGTGTATTAGAATTGGCTTATAGCAGAGGGGTGGGGAACGTCTGGCCCGCAGTCCATATAAGGCCCAGGAAATCATTTGGCCTGGCCCCGCCAAGGCATTAGGGGTGAGTTAATTAAATGTTTGACCAATTATAGCAGGCTAATTTTTAAGTTGATAATTTTCTATGGCCTGTGAATGATGTTATAAATATCCAAATGGCCCCTGGCAGAAAAAAGGTTCCCCACCCCTGGCTTATAGCATTAGGGATGCTGTAAAGCCATAATGTTAGATTTTCCTACTTTTTTCTAAAACTACAGGGTAGGGCCTAGAGAACATCTTTCAATGATATATATATATATTTTTTATATCAAAGATTAACCCAAAGAGAAATATAAATATCCACAGTGTAAAATGCAATTTAATTATTTTCCATAAAATTATGGAATTTTCTACCTGTATACCTTTTAAATTAGGTATTCTACCTATGTATTCATTTTCAGAAAAAAATGCATGTCATGCATATGCAAATTGTAGTGTATACACACACACACACACACACACACACACACACAAACACACACACTTCAGTTCCTTTTTGACCCTAGAGTAGAAAAATGGGATAAAGAGATGGGAGAGAAATTGGCAAAGGTGAGGAAGATAGAATTGGAACAGATACACGTGGCCTGAAAGGAGATAGGCAGCCTCAGGCTCTGTTGTGTTTCTACTGAAACATATCAATATTCTGGCTTATTTCCACGGTGCTAGTTTTATATCCTCCAAGCCACTGTCATACTGTTAGGATAATCTTTGCACAAATCGGGTTACATCATTTTCTTGCTTCATTACTTTCATTGACTCCTTATATTCTCTTGAATGAAGTCAAAATTCCTTAGCTTGAAAAACCTACTTTTCTTTCTGAAAATCTACTTTTTTTAAAATCATCACTATAAACATTCTACCCTCTAGCTACAGTAAAAGCAATAAATAGCTACTTGCCATTTCTTTCAAGCATGCTGTTACCTCTGTTACCTCTGTGTGTACCATTCTTTCCTTTATACATGGACATAAAGAGCAAAACCCAGCTCTTAATCCGGAGACAGCTACTTTCATCTCTATTGATTATTTTGGTATTGATCTTAATTTCTAAATAATGCTTATATTGCAGCATTTTGATTTTCAGCCCTATAACATTTTTAGCTGACCTCTCTATATAAGAAGTTGTATCTTTTTAGTTTTCCTATTGCTATCCCCATCACACATGTATGCCCTTCCTATCCCCTATCCAAAATTGTTATAAAGAAATTTTTAGAACATACTATTCGATATTTGCATTATTATTCTTTTCCACATATAATATAAACAACATTTTAGTGTGTTGTGTGTCTTCTCCTTGTTAAAATATAAGCTCCATGAGCCTATGATTTTTCATATGTTTCTCACAAATGCATTCCAAACCCATACAACAATGCCTGGTACATAGTTGAGGGTCAATACATATTTTTTATTTAGTAAATGAATATATTCTCCATTTCCTTAAATTTTCAAGTGTTTCTGCTAAGTCAAAGGCCATTCTGTTTCTCAGTGGTGTAAAAGGATGGTTATTGGAAATGGCAGAATGGTCAATCCTTGGTTCAAGCAATGAAGGGGTACATTGTTTGTATTTAAAAATGGTGATATAACCAGCTATAAGTCAGCTTTAAAAAATGTCACTACAGAAAGACAATTCTAAGCAATATTGGTGAAAATAATTTCCTCTCTACCAGTGTGGACCAATTTCGCTGCTACTCCTCCCACCCTTGGTACACCCTAATGTTCCTGATTATTTTTATACCCTGGTTTTTGTTTGTTTATTTGTTTGTTTATAGCTCTGTGTGCTAGTAGGGGTGTCTAAAATATCATGATGATGGTTTTTTTAAATATTTTATTGATTTTTTACAGAGAGGAAGGGAGAGGGATAGAGAGTTAGAAACATCGATGAGAGAGAAACATTGATCAGCTGCCTCCTGCGCACTCCCTACTGGGTATGTGCCCGCAACCAAGGTACATGCCCTTGACAGGAATTGAACCTGGGACCCTTGAGTTCGCAGGCCAACGCTCTATCCATTGAGCCAAACCGGTTAGGGTCATGATGATGTTTTTAATATATTATTTTCAATAATATATTATTGAATATATTTTCAACAATTGGACGAGGTTTGGTACTTAAGATTTTAAATTTTATGACCTTCAGTTATAGAGATTTTTTTGAATTATCTCCTCTGTGGTTTCCTTTCCTCCATATTACTTGTTCTCTCTTTCTTTGTCTATTGTTTTTCAAATAGTGAACCTCTTGGTTTACTTCTAATATTTTATCTGTCCTCTTCCATTTTCTTTCATTTTGACTTTTGCTCTGATTTCTGTGAGTGTTTTTAAAGTTTACCTACTAATCCTGCTATTATCTTATTATTTTAAATGATATTTTCAGGAAGGTTTTTTTTGCCCTTACACTATCCCATTTCAAGTTTGTGATTGCAATGAACTCTTTCATCTCTATGGTGATATTAATGATAAAATTCAAATTTTAATTTTTAGTAATTATTTTCCTCCAAGTGTTCTTTTTGAGTAGATTGTTTACCAAGTTGTGTGTGTGCGTGTGTGTGTGTGTGTGTGTGTATATATATATATACATTTTTTTTTGATTTCTGTGTTTCCTCAGGAGTCTGCTAATCCTTGGTTGGCTGCAGGTGTTTTACTTAGGTTTGTGGGGATAAACACTGATTAGCAGTCTGAGCATGTACCAATATCACCCAAGAATAATATTGTTTTTCCATTTAGTGGGGGAATCTCAAATTCCTCTATCTTGAGGTCTTTGAACTGAGCCAATAATTTTCTCTAAGAATCTAAATCTCCATTATGATTAATTGTCAGTAATCTTGTTGCAAAGAGGAAGAACAAAGCTTAGCATCCACTATGAACATGTGTTTTAATTTATCTATTAAGCATATACAGCTACTTTCAACTTTGTCTGTTCACCTCCCCATCCCACAAAACCTCTGTTTATCTGCTTCTGCAAATAAAACATTCTTGCAACATTTGGGGAATAACAATTGGCCAGCTATACAGAGAAGGGAGGGACATCTAAAAAATTGTTTATTAAACAGACTTACAACAAAGTACCATTATTTCAGCCTCTCCCTTTTGTCTTTTTATCCTTCAGGCAGCACAGAGAAATTAAAACATTCCAAATAAGGTCTTCTTTGCTCTATCTGATTTGAGGGAGGGAACTGGGCACTGGGCTGCCACCTCCTCCAGACCAGAACATCAGCACACTGGGGAGAGGATGGGGCAAGGGCAAGAACCACCCCCCCTGCCACACACACACACAATTCCTACCTTTCCCCCTCGATTTGCCATTTGCTTTGTGGTTGTAAACCTTTGGTGGTTTTACAGGGCTTCTATAAGGTTAATTCATCCAGTTTCTGGTTATTTTTGATGTTTCTGTGGTAGAACAAGAGCTTGGAGATTCCTAATTTACCATTTTGCTGATGTTCTACAGAACCAAATCTTGATTTCTTTATAATAGTTCAAATTTCTAACCAAAATATATTTTAATTATATATATATAATTATTTTTATGGCTGAGTCTAGTAAGTCATTATCTATAGCTCTTGTGTTGTTTCTCTAGCTCATTTATCTCTTGATTTCTATCAAATTTTATCACCCTAAGAGTCTGTTGTTCAAGACAACTCAAATTGAGGCTTTATATGGTCTAATCTGTTTCTGGTTCTTCCTTGTACATACTAGTAGAAGAAGGCCTTCATGGTCACACTCAAAGCCCAGATTATTTACCAGTATTCTATTTTTCTTTGTAGCAGGCCTAGAAGTCTAATTTTTAAGTATATTTTTATAGATTTCAGATAGGAAGAGAGAGAAAGAAAAAGATAGAAACATCTATGATCAGAGAGAATCATCGATTGGCTGCCTCCTGCATGCCCCCTACTGGGGATGGAACCTGAAATCCGAGCATGTTCCCTGATCAGGAATCGAATCCATGACCTCCTGGTTCAGATGTTGATGCTCAACCACAGAGCCATGGCAGCCAGGCACTTTTTTTGTTTATTATATAGTATGGATCTATTCATCTTTCAATGTTTTTATAGCTACCCTCAGTCATTAGGAAAACCCATAAATGTAAGGTTTCATAGCCCTTTTAAACAAAATATAAGTAATATTATATGCTTATATTGTATATAATAATAAAAATAATAAGTAGGTTATATTTTCAGGTGTATTTTGTACAACACAGAAGTTGGGGGAAAGTCTCACAAGAGAATTATGTTATAATATGACTTTACTGAATTAACTTTTATTTTAGTGGCATATGATTTGTCCTCAATTATATTTTATTAGAATTCAACCATCCCTTAAAATAAAACAAAAATCATATAAACATAAATTCTATAAAGGGCTGTATACATAAAGAGGGATCCAATTCTCAAAGAACATACCTCAAAAACCAAATGGGTTGATATCTTTGGCAGGATAAAATGACTCATTTCAATTTTACTAATGCACTTGAGAAAAGCCAATTGGGGTCTAAGTCAGTGACTCTCAATCCTGGTTTTACATCAGAAATCTGCAGATTTGTGACTCTCTTGTGTATATGTGTGTTTATGTGTACATATATATCTCTGTGTGTATAATATGTTATATATTTCATCAGATTTAGGTTTTCTACTGAGGTATGCTTATATGTCTACAGTTTGCAGTTTTTGACTGATGTGCAGCCAAAGATGGATGCCTCTATCAGAAAGTGGCCACAGGTGAGAAGCTATAGTTGGGTCCTAGGTACCAAATTTCCTGAACACAGAGGTATTCCAATAGTTAAAGTGAATTATGCAATGTCTATACCACTTAAATCAGGCACCCAGGAGAGGTAATCTGATTTGAGAATTCCCAATAACATAAATCTCTTTTTTAGGACATTTTAAGGTAAACTTACAAAAACGTGCGCACACACACACACACACACAGAAGTAGAAAATTGGATCTAGAGCAATTAATAGGAGAAGGCAGGGGGTGGGGGAATGACAAAGGGAGAGGAAAAGAAATGAGAAGAGAAGAGAGGAGAGGAGAGGAGAGGAGAGGAGAGGAGAGGAGAAGAGCAATATTAGACATAATTTAGAAAAAATCAAATAGCCAATGTTTTTGGATGACATGATAACCATGTCTTCAGATCTGTACTTGGGTCACGAGAGTTTTGGTTATAACAAAAAAAGAAGTACTTGTTATTCCAGGTTTTTATAAGGACTCTGTGCAGCTGCTTGACCATGTTAGGACTTTAAAAAACATATATCCTTGTGTATTTTTATGTGACCTAAAGTAACCTGAGTACATCTCTATTTTTTGCAACTTGAATTGCATTAATTAGCAGAGTTATGAATGAATATGTCTTTAAATTTAGAAAAGAGTGTTATGTGGGAAGAGTAAGAGGCAACAGATGTGAAAATACCAAAAGGAAGTAATATTTAAATGAGATATTTTACATTTTAGAGAGAATCTGTCATAATGTAGCTTAGAAAACACTTATATTGCTTTATAATAAATCCCTGGGTCACATTTTAATAGATAAAATAGGACACTATTACTTCAAAACTATATCCTTAATAAGACTATTATTTTTCACTTACACTTTGCCCTCCTGGTACGGATCACGTGGACTATTGAAGCACTCTTTGAATCAGTCTTAGGCTTCCTTGCTTGTCCCCGGAGTCTATTTATTATACATATGAGATTGAGAGTGATGCTTTGAATTTACTTATCAGATTATATCACTCCCAGATGTAATACCCTCTAATTGCTTGACATTCACTTTGTCTTTTTTTTTTTGGACTGTGAGAAGTCTTTTTTTAATTTAAATTCTTTATTGTTCAAAGTATTACGTAAGTCTCCTTTTCCCCCCACTGACCTCTCCCAAGCCACTCCCACCCCCCAGCACATGCCCTCACCCCCCTACTATCTGTATTCATTGGTTATGCTCATTTGCATGCATACCAGTCTTTTGGTTGATCTCTTACCACCCACCCCCCCCCACACACACACGCCTTCCCTCTTAGGCTGGACAGTCTGTTCGATGCTTCTATGAATCTGGCTCTATTTTTGTTCATCAGTTTATGTTGTTCATTATATTCCACAAATGAGTGAGATCATGTGATATTTATCTTTCTCCAACTGGCTTATTTCACTTAGCATAATGCTCTCCAGTTCCATCCATGCTGATGCAAATGGTAAGAGTTCCTTCTTTTTTACAGCAGCATAGTATTCCATCGTGTAGATGTACCACAGTTTTCTAATCCACTCATCTGCTGAGGGGCACTTAGGCTGCTTCCAAATCTTAGCTATTGTGAATTGTGCTGCTATGAACATAGGGGTGCCTATATACTTTCTGATTGGTGTTTCTGTTTTCTTAGGATGTATTCCTAGAAGTGGGATTACTGGGTCAAATGGGAGTTCCATTTTTAGTTTTTTGAGGAAACTCCGTATTGTTTTCCACAGTGGCTGTACCAGTCTGCATTCACTTTGGACCAACCTATAGACCTACAGACTCCTGGCCATAGCCTGACATATGCTCCATAACCCAGCACCTGTCCTCTTTTGTGACCTAAACTCATGCAATACTCCCTTTATCCCTTACATTCCAGCCTCACTGATGGTTCTTTCTATTCTTAACACACACCAACCTCATCACTGCCTTAAAGCCTCTGCTTCAGGTTTTCTGTCCTCCTGTGTTCCTCCTTCTTTAGCATAGCCAGGCTGATTTCTTCTCTTTCAATCTTCCCAGAGAAGCCTTCTGACCACCCCATCTAAGGTGCCATCCATCCCACCACCCCTCTAAACACTCCATCTCATTACACTTATAGTGTATTCATAGCATTTATTACTATTTGAATTTATGACATGTATTTTTATGTATTTAATATATATTTTACTTTTTCCAGACTATAAACTACAATAGGGTAGGAAACTTATCTATCTTCTACATAGTATAGTCCCCTGTCTAGAATTATAACTGCACAATCAAAGCTTAATAAATGTTTCTTAAATGAAAAGCATGTTAGATATTGGTTTGCTTATATTTGTACCTGAGCTTTTTTATAGCTTTGTTTTCCCCCATGTTTTTCTAATTATACACTTTTCCTGTTCATTATAGATGCAGCATTTACCTTCTTCAGGACACCAAGGTATTCTAGTATATTAAAATGTGATTTATTGTGCACAAGCCTTTCCTTAGGTGTTTTCCCCATAGAACATTTTGTTACAAATTGGATATATTGCTTTCTAGGCTGATGTAAACTTGGGACATTTTTTCAACATTGTCATGGGTTCAAGTTACCCCTTTGTACATTGCAAACATTGAATTTCTTAATTACTATTCTTTTTAAAATAGGAACTGGTAAATCTTATAAAACTTTATTTACATCTTTGCGTGATTAAAAAGTCTAACTGAAATAAAAAACCAGGTAAGCAAGCTATTTATGATAATACATAACCCGCTGTGACAGATTTGTATTGCCTGTCAGAAAATTTCAGTCCCATCTTTTGAAATGTGTTTGTGTTAGGGAGAACTTTTTCATGATCACTTTGACAATATGCTCAATGCTTTCCTTATATTTTCATAAGATCGCTCACTCACTAAATGCTATGACAGTGTTCCTCATAATTAAATACATGCTCATTGTCAAGGCCCCAAAGAGATCCACACATACTGACTTTTCTGGTAGTCAGTCTGAATTCTTCAAATTTGTTAAATGTAAATCAAACTCTGCAACTCTAAAAATGTAGCTCTATTTAGTTTTTAATCTATAGACAATCTCCATGCTCTAGGCTTCTATTGCTTTCTGTACTGTACCGCCACCCACTGTTTGAGTTCCTTTTACTGTCATTCCTTGCTTGGCATCACTGTCTAAAAATTTCTTTCAAAAACTTCAATTCTGTGAAGGCAGGTGCCAGGCCAGATGTACTTAATATCTTTAGCACTAAACATAGGCTTGTGGAACATAGTAAATGTACACACAAAATATCTACTAAATGATTAAATGGAGAAAGAATGGATAGAGAGACAAACCACTTTCACTGTTTATCTATTTTGGGTTTTATGACTTTAGCCAGTATCTCAGAGACATCCTCCTGGTGAGATAGTTCACAGTTTAAAGAAAATGTTAACTATGGACAAAGTGTGAATGTAAAGGCAGGAGTGCAGTAACTATTGAAAGCAGCATCAAGCCCATCACTACGAAAGCTGAAAATAATCTTTTCATGCCTGTGACATTACTAATGTGAAAATGTGAAGAATGCCAAAGCATACAGAGAAATTCAGAAAACTGAGGACTTGTATTATAAACTGATTTAGCTCAAAGAGCATATATTCAGCCAGAGTTTACCTAGGAACAAGCAAGGGAGCCCAACACCTCCTGTATAGCACACTTCTGCAGACAGCATTCATGGGGGTGCCCTTCTCTTCCATTTCCCATTCCTCCATACGGAAGGCAGCTTACAGAGAGCATTTGGTAAGCTAGTCTCAGGTTTCCAATGAGTATTCATCATAGCAGACACTTTTAAGAGGATCATTGCATCTTTAGCTGCTCATTGGAGGCCCCTGACGAGTTAGCTGACTCAAAGAATTGGGAAAACAAACTTACCTTGCCAGCAAATGGGACCAGATCCGTCAACAAAACCAAACTGCTCCACATGCTGTGACACCTGCTACCATAAAAGAAGATATAATTGCTATTGGGAGGAGATGCCCAACCAGGGACCACAGCAAGAGCTTCAACAGCTGTTGGTAATGGAAATCTGTCATCTTCTATCTGTGCTCAGTGCTTTGAGAGCATCATACAAACAACATTCTCTTAGGCCGTCTCACAGAATTAGCAATGCTTGCCTTTGGGCATTTTACCAACATGTACTTATAAGGAGACATATTGAGAAACTTCAATAAAACTGTTGTAAAGCTCCCAAGTCCCTAAATAGTTTGATTTATTCAGTAATTAATCAGGATTTTGTCTGTGCTATTGAGTCTATTCAGTTGTAGTTTAACTTTTCACGTGTTTATGTCAAGTCTCCATCATTAGATCATACACAACTTCCAGGTTGAATTTTATCTTATACATATATGTGTCACCCATAGCATCTGGTTTTTCAACTAGTATATGCTCAATAGCTATATATTCATTAAATTTTTGGTAGAAATAGACTGTGCTCTGTGACATTCTTTACTAGTATTTAAGGCATGCAATTTCATTATTCCTATATCTGATACCAAGGCTTATGTAAAATTGGCCCCCTTCTGTCCTTGGAATGCAATAATATATTTGAAAAGAGGAACCATGTGATTTGATAAGCTCGAGATTTAGGCTAATATCTAAAATCAGGACACTTATTTTGAGGGATATTTTAATAACTGCCATGGCTGCAGCCCAGCGGACTGAGAACATAGTTATAATACATCATTGATGGAAAGATTTAATTATGCAGAATCTGTAATATGTTTCATTTTTTACTTCCTGCATAGCAGGTGAGTTTTAAGATAAAATACAAAGTCATTAAAGTCAGATGGTGGAACTAGGTCGCAGTTATCCCCTTTGATAGATTTCTTTGCTGTACGTTCCTCACCTGCTTTATGGTAGGTCTGTCACTATACATCTAGTTTTTGAACCTAATGCTGTTAGCAAATGATCTTTTCTCTAGTGAAAAATAAATCATGTTTTTAGCTACAGTATGCTGGGAGACATTTGTATCTGAAGTATCCACTATAGCAGAGAGATCACATACAGCAAGTATAACCAAGCTCTCCTGTTAACATAAAAAAATATAATAAATATCACACTTTCAAAAGGCAGGACACTTGCTCACTCTGAATTAATGACAAGACCCCTGATGTGTAGAAAAGTTTAGTTAGAGGAAATGCCTGGATTAGAGTTCTCTTCTTTCCTTGATTTGAAGTGTATCATCGATCAATAGGTCTTTGAATTTTCTCTGAGACCAAGTATCAACATTATGTCAACCTGCTCAAGAGATCACCACTCCCTCAGTCTCATATATAGGAAGTTTTGGCACTAAGAACAGCAACCGCAATAAAAGTTCATGAAGTCTTCAAGTCTTCAAAATAAATGAGTTTTTTTCATTTTCCCTTGCAAAGTGATTTTGGCCCTTTGCCCACTATTGTCTCTAGTGCTGCAGTACCATGGATGGCTTCCCTGTCCTGGTCACCACAATAGGTGCTTTTATGCACATAAATTTTTATCTTAGTTTCACTTGGAGACATAGATATATATATAATAATTTTAAATATTTAAAGAGCCTTTCTCTAGAATGCAAATATTTGAAGTTGGGGCTTGTTTTGTTCATCAATATTATCTCTAGCTTTTCAAATGGTTCCTGATATGTAATGGGTACTCAAAAATAATCATTAAATAAATGATTGAATGACTTTTGCTAACTTGGAGTGAAGATAGTTGTGGTGCTGTGGGTGTTTGGAGAAAGGATATAGCTTAGGAATATAAATATGAGTTCAGGCAATTAAACATTTTATTTTGGGTTACCTGTAGCAAATCTTTACTCTGTCGCAAAGAGATATCAAGAACACAAGAAAAAAAAAACTTTGTCCTTAGAATAGAAAACCTGATTTGTGTGCCTGTGTCTGTGAGTGCACATGTGTTTCTCCAAGGATTTCAAGCTTCTGAAAGACACAATGATTGGGATGTGTGCAATGAGCCAATTAGGTAAAATAGTCAGCCTGGAGTTATAGAAGGAAATGTCATGATTTTATTAATATTTAAATTTGTGAGTTCCACAGATGACTCTGGATGTATATTTCAAATGAATGTATTTCAAATTATAGCGACAGGACTTACAGAATCCTGTTTTTTAAAAAAGAATGAATGACTGGGGTAAAATTTTAGGGGGGATATCTGAGTTATTCAGGACCTCATTCCATTTATACACAAAATACGAACTGCCAATCAATGAAAAGATCCCATTGATTGACATCGAACCAATAGACTGATTGTTGGGGTCCAGTAAATGCTCGGGCTCTTTTGTGACTTGGCTCACCCAATCTAACTTCCTATAAAATTCTTTGTCTTAAACTTTTGGCTTCTTTGATGAGGTGACATTTAGTACTACTTACTGAGAGAGGTTGCTGAGGTTTTGATTAAATTTCTATAATACTAAATATAAAGCAGTAGTTAAAACTTCACATTTATAAGCATTTTAAGTAAATTGAACATGCTATTGATTAGATCTGTGATCTAAGTACACTTACCATCGCTTGCTTTTCTATTTCTTTTTAATCCTTAACAGATGGTACAGAATTCATTATGGCTCAGCCAGAATTACAGCAAATTTTTCCTTGTCACCAGAACAACATTCTTAATTCCTTAGAGGGTGAGTTAACTTTTAAACTCTCTTAGAAAAGACTTAACTTTTGAGAAAGCAGTCATCAAAAGATGCACCTAAGTTTTTTTCAACATTTCCTTTTCATTCTGCCTTTCCAGAAGCAAGGAATAAATAAACTAAAAGCTCCATTATTCAACAACAATTTATTGAGTAGATATGGTGTGCTTGGCACTCCACTAAGGCACTAATATACAGAAAAAGAGAGAACTTTTCCCCTGAGGGTACGTATTTTACTTTGAGACGAAAATATACTAACGTATACTCAAAATATATTGTACTATGAGATGTGATAAAAATAGGAAAAAATGATTTGGAACAGTGACTAATTCCTGCCCTGGCCAGTGTGACTCAGTTGGTTGGAGTGTTGTCCTCTGCACTGAAGGGTCATCGCAGGTTCAAGTCCCAGTCAGGGCACATGCCCAGGTTGTGGGTTTGACCCAGTCAGGACACATACCAGAGGCGACTGATCAATGTTTCTTTCTCACATCGATGTCTCTCTCTCTCTCCCTTCCTCTCCCTATAAAATCAATTAAAAATATCCTCAGGTGAGGATTAAAAAAAGAAAAAGAGTGACTAATTTCTGTTAGAGCAGGGATGAAGTAGAAAGAAGCCTGGCTGATTATTAACATTTTTCAGTAAGATTTGCCCAAAATGAAAGTGTCCTGTTACATAGTTGCTTAGTTGCAATCTATCTCTTTAGTGCAAGAGGATAGGGTAATGCTTTATGAAAAGTCATTTAATGATTTAAAATACTGTTATTTATATTCCCACTTAAAGGATCATTTATTTGACCAATAGGTGACTCATTAAAAAAGTAAAATGTCTAACGACATGCATGCAATGTGAAGCAGCAGCTCAGCATTAAAAATAGAAAGGACATTTTTAATGTGGAAAAGGCATTTGATAAAATTCAACAAAAAATTCTATTAAAATTAGTACAAGAGAAAAGTGGGACCCACTTAACTCTAAGAAAAATTGTTTATCAACAATAGCAGCAAACACTATTCCAAATTTAAAATTCTAGGTCCACTTCTATGAAAATTAGAAATTGAACCAAGATGTCAGAATCACAATTATTTGAAACTGATTGAAATAAATATAAAAAATAAAATAATTTTTCTAACTGGAAAAGTAAGTTTACAGTTTGTAAGAAAGAATAAATGCTCAATATTTGATAGGAAGCATATAGGAAGAAAAAGGTGACAATGTATAAAAAAGGAAGATAATATAAAGCTACATTAAAAATTAATATAGTGTTGATGTAAATTCATAATAGATACATTATCTATTGGAACCCATCACAGTTCAAAAATAGATCCTAGTATATATGTGAGAATTTATTTATAGCAATTTTGATATTTTTCTTCCAGTGAAGGGTGCATGGTTTGTTTAATAAAACATATTAACTTGGGGGAGGGTGCATTTCTTGGGAAGAAAATATTCTTACCATACTAATATAGGTTTTTTGTTTTTTTTTGTAAAAGTGAAAATCCTCCTTGTATTTCTTTCAGTTAGTCAGCAGATACTAATGCAGGTCTTTCCTAAAAGCAAAGAGACTTAATATGAGCTTTCTGAAAGAGGAGGGTATGCTTTGCATTACGTCATTTTAGCTTTTGAAAGGTTTCCAAGATGCTCTCCTTTTGGACAGTGGAGGAAACCTGTATTCAAAAACTAATCCCAATATCATTATGTCATGTAATGTACTAAAATTATTTACAAATAACCCAGTAGAAAAATGGGAGAAGGGAAGGGAAGACAATATGGAAAAAAGCAAGTGACCAAAATAGAAAAGATTCTCTCTCTAGCCAGTTGTCTATACAATGCAAATGAGTGTATCATTATGCAGCACGTTGTATCAATTAACAATCATATTGGTGAAAATAAAGAAAAACAAGTACTGTTGGTAGTAAGCCCTCTTGGGAGGATGTGGAGAAATGTTTGTTTTTAGATTTGACTGAATTGCAAATTGTACAACATTTTGGAGGTGTTATCAGGAAAGATGTATTCAAATTGAAAATACATATACTTTTTAATCTATTAATAACTCTCTGGAGTGTCATGAAAAGAAAACTAGTGATATTTAAGGTCATAGGCTCAAAGATGACTTTTTCAACATTGTTTCCAATGATAAGTTGTGAGAACAAAATGTTGCCCATCAGATATAGAAATTCTTGAATGCATTATGTTATATCCACATGAAAGGATAAGAAATAAGTTGCATCTATGGTTATTTACTGCAGAAATTTTCTTAAAATACTTATGTGTGAAAATTAAGATACAGAAAAATACACAGTGTGATATTTGATGCCCTTTTTTTATAAACAAAGAATAACGCTAAAGCCAGTATATGTATACTGCCTGTGTGTGTATGGTTGATTATATATTTTGTGTTTGAGCGTGTAAGAGAAGTATTTTCAGAGAATGTATATAGTCATCCCTTTGGTATCCTCAAGAGATTGATTCCAGCACTCCCCACCCCATACCAGAATCCATGGTGCTCAAATTTCAGATGAAATGGTGTAGTATAATAATAAAAGCGTAATATGCTAATTAGACTGGACATCCTTCCGGACGACCTTCAGGATGAAGCTGGGGCTGCAAGGGAAGCCCCAGTCCCGGGTGCCTGCCAGTGGCCAGAGGGAAGCCCAGGTCCTGGGTGCCAGAGGGAAGCCAGTGCCAGCAGCTGGGGGAAGGAAGGCCTACTCTTGAAGGAATTTCGTGCATCGGGCTTCTAGTTTGCCTATAACCTGGGCACATTACCCATATAATTTAAGTCATCTCTAGATTATTTACAATACTTAACACACTATAAGTACTATATAAATCATTGTTATACTGTACTGGTTAGGGAGTGATGACAAGAAAAGTCTCTGTACATGTTCAGTACATAGGCCTAACTACATAGTAACTGTCAGCAAAAACGTAATATTTTCTGATCCAAGGTTGATTTAATCCTTAGATGTGCAACCTATGTACAGGCTGACTGTGTACATGTACGTGTGTATATATAAAGTGATATATATACTAGAGGTCTGGTGCATGAAATTCGTGCACAGGTGGGTCCCTAGGCCTGGCCGGTGATCAGAGCCAATCTGTGGGGCAACCAGCAGGATGATCGGGCCCGCCCCCTGCCCTCCCGCTTGCACCCTTCTTGGCTGGCCAGGCACTGCCCACTCACTAGACCTGTCCCTTGCTGCTGCCACCGGCCGCCTCCCTCTGCAGGGCCCCTGATTGCACCCGCCTTGGCTGGCCTGGGGCCTGCGGGCTGGGGGCAGCTCCTGTGTTGAGCGACCGCCCCCTGGTGGTCACTGTGCATCATAGTGACTGGTCGTTCCACCATTCAGTTGAGCTGCATATTAGGCTTTTATCATATAGGATTATACAGGTATATTTTATGGAAAAAATAAGATATGGGTTAGTGGTATTGGGGGTTGAGGTGGAGTAGTGAGCTGATATCGGATGAGGAAAGAAGAGAAAAAGTGTAGCCAAGTAGAAAATGAAAAAAATAGTATGATGAAATATAAAATATCAAAGATATATGTTATTTCTTTGCATTTATAAAATATGTGTATATGTATAAATATTTTTAAAATAAATTCTTAAAATGATTGCAGATTAGAAAATAGCTAAATTACATTGCTTTGCAATTAAATTCTCTCCATGAATGGAGTATAATGAAACATATATTGGTAGGATATGGGGACCATAATTTGTATAATCACTGGGGGTATTTCAGTTCACAAGTTGTGGTAAGTGTAGGCCCCCCAATAAGTGAAGCTCATATATGAATGAGGTAGTCTGCTAAGTTGCTATGCCAATGCCTGACAGTTTATAGGAATTAAATGATAACACTTTCTCAGGAACCAAATCTCTGAGCATGGACCTTGCCATCTGATATAGATCAATTCACATCCTAGTTTAGCCTCTTAAAAACTGCCATTTCTTTGTAAAATGAGTATCAGTATGCTTAACACTTCTGCCTGTTGTGATAACATACATAACACATGGCATTCCTAGCAGAGGGCTTGCTATAGAGTAAGTGCGTATAAATGCTACCATAGATAGGGCCTTGTACTATAGAGTGGTGATACAGTGTTATATTGGTGAAAAGTACTTTCCAATGTCTGATGAAATGTATCAAGCCAAAGGAAAATGACATTTGCTATAGAGGAATGAGTTTCAGGGTATGGCTTTTGTTGAATAGAAACTAGTGAAAGAGAGCTTTGAACCTCTCTTTCAAATGTTCCTCAATGGAAATTCTCTTATCACCAAGGAACACCATATTTTAGGTCTGCAACAGAATCAAGTCTGAGAGGTGTTTGCTATAACAGGATATAAAGTCATTACTAGGTCAGAACACTCATCTGGAATAAGTGAATTAAAAAGAAGCAAAAGAACTCTTAGATTTTTCCCTTTTTGGCTTTCATTTATTTTCTTATCACCCAATCCTGATATGTTGAAATATGACACACTGTGGTAATATGTCTTATGATATGGGGAGAGAGAGGGAGAGAGAGAGAGATATTAATATACTCACAATCTTCTTCAGACAACAGGAATGTCTATGGCATTGGCACCAATGTCTCAGCTTATTTTTATAGGCACTGGAAAATCTTGCTTTGATTTCTTATTCTGTACAGTCTGTGTAAATGATAATTTAAGAGCTCTACATGTACCTCTGTATTACCAATACATTGTACGTTCCTCAAACAGGGTGAACATAAACAACATAAAGAAAGGATACTGAACTGGAAGTGAAGAATTTCTGTTTTCTTACATCTGAAGCTAACCAGCTCTATGATCTTAAGAAGTACCTATTATATCTGAGACTTTTCGAGTATATGTTTACATATGTAATCCTCTCAACTATACTTCAAAGGAGAAGTTATTATTCCCATTTTACAGTTAAGGAAATAGAGGCTCTGTGAGCTAGGTTCTTCGTTCCAAGTCAATCATCTCTGAGTGGCGATGATGGTATTTTTACCTATGACTGTCTAAGGCCATAGCCCTGGGTCTTTTCTTGACAGACTTGGTCTCCTCTCCCCTAAACACAATTTCCTCTTAATTAAACAAAGGACTAGGCCAAGTGAACTCTTAAGTATCTCTTTTTTTGCACTGTACTTCTATGATTCATATCCATAGAATTTGGTTGTATCAAGTTCTCTGAGAGCCTTAGGATAAGGGATTTTGTAAAACAATGGAGGAATATATGAGAAAATTTTGAACATTTAAAATTTACTACTACCTCCTAAATGATTTTTCAGAATAGATGTTTCTCTTTCATTTTTTGGGCAGCTGGGCATTGCAATAGAATTAAAATCACCCTTTGAAGTTTTCCTTCTCTTTTTGGTAAGTTACATAAAGCAGTTGTTCTTAGGTGAAGGAGGATATTAGAATAATGCCCCTTTGGTGAATTTTTATATGAAAATTCACATCTTAAGACACTGTACTAAATAGTGGTCTTGCAAAAGGTAAAGGAACTATAGAAACTGGGAAAAATTAATAAAAAAAGAAAAGAACAGATTTCTTTAGTGAAAAGTACATGAAAATGGCTATTTTAGGATTGAAGCCAGAGCACACAATTCAGTTTCCAAGCTTGATTAGATTTCCTACACAGCAAGGGAGAACAAGCCTGAAATCTAGGCAATTACAGACTATAGAATAAAATGATTTTTTTAAAGTGTCTTTTATGTAAGAAAAGGTCCTAAAGGGGCACCTCAAACTATAAAATACTTCGCTGCATAGCATAATCCTATATGAAATAGAGCTTGAATTAGGATTTAAAAAAAGAAAAGAAAAATGGCATTATTTTACTAAAAATACCCTGTGCAATAAGGGAACATTTTGTAAAAGAAATAACAGAATCATAAGTTACATAAGATGCTTCATCTCTTTGTTCTGTCATAGACCTACAAAACAGTTGCTATAAGTAGTGGTGTTTATCTTATAGTCTCAAAGAAAAAAATTATTGCCTTATCATTCTTTTCCATTCCTCCTATCTATTTTAGGGAAAAGTGTACTTATGATTATATGTAAATGTTCAGGTGATAGAGTGGTATACGTTGTCCTTCGTTTCTTTGTCAAATCAACATTCAGCATCCCTGTCTTCATACAGGAAAAATAATAAACTGAGCAGATTTGGTAAATTGAATTATTCTCCATGCTTCTCTGTGTCCAAGCCCCAATTCTTCATCCCTTCTATATCCAAATCCTTTGCCATATACTTTGCAGCTCTTCCCATAAAAGAGGTGTTTATGTCCCTTCTCCATTAACTTTGAATCGAGCCCTAAAACTTTATTTTCAATAAAATGAGGTAGAGGTGGCAGTGTGTCCCTTCTGAGCTTAGGAATCAGTAATCCATGTGGACTTCTGTTTGTGTGATTTCACTTCTGCCCTTGCCATGAGAAAAACTCGCTACACTGTTGGTTCCAGGAGGAGAAAGAGAAATATGAGGTATAGAGTTACGCCAGCCAAGTCCAGCTTAGTTCAACTAACACCCAGTAGACCCAAGATTACTGCGAATTAATGAGTGCTATTTCAAGCCACTCAGCTTTGGAGTATTTTGTTATACAGCAGTGTTTGCCACTAGATAAATTATACAGTAGATATATGTGAAATCGATACATGAGATGACTATACACACATATGCACACACTCAGCAACTACTATGTTTTCATGACAGTGGGGTAATTATTTGAGATCTTAGATGTTTCTTTAACTCAGTTACTTAATGTGCTTTGGCAGGATGAACCTGAATATGAAATGAACTCAAGTTTTCTCTTACTTTCTTCTAAATAACAGGAGTGCTTGTTATATAATAATGAACATGCCAATCTGTTGTATATTCTCAAATATCCTGTAATTCTCCTTCTTGACACATATCACATTTGTGATACATTATTAATTTTACATAATGTTATGCTTTCACAGTAGGATGAATAGCATGACAGTCTTTCATATTCACACAATGCTATGAAGAACTATTAATATCACCATTTGACAGATGAAGAAACTGTCAGAGATGCTAAGTAAATTTCCCACCGCCACCCAGCTGGGATGTAGAATAACTGAAGGTCAAATGCAAGCAGCCTGGATGCAGAGCTGTTGCTCTAAAGTAAACCATTGATGGGTAGTACACGGTCTGGGAAGTCGTTGATCTCTGCCTGAAACCTGCCATGTAGACATGGAACAGTTGTTGAAAGGTTTGAGCATGCTTCAGCAAAGGAAGCATATGTACTATGGAGAAAGGAATGCTAATATCATCTTGAAGACAATTACTTTATTTAATTGACATTTATTGAGTACAACCATGAAGCAGCCACTGTGGCATGTGCTGACGATTTACAGGCATGGTTCCTGCAGTCCTACCGCAGACATTCTAGTGTTGGAGATAGAAATAAATAAACAAGAAGTGATCATTACAATGTGTGAACGTGTTGAAAAGGAAGCAAGGTGATGATAGACAATAATGGGTGTGAGTGAGAAACATTTTATTTTCTTAGTGGTCAGGGAAGGCTCCTATTTAAAAGGGAATATTTAATGTGAGACCTGACAAGTAAGGAAGATGGAAGGAGAGAGTTTCAGGCAGAACATGTGAGGGTACTGAAGTAGGAGGAAGCTACCATCTTACTTTGTCTAGATCATTGCTAAAACCTTCCAATGCTCTGTCCACATTACTCTGTTTGCTTCTCCATATATTCTCTGCACTGTAGCCACAGTGATCTTTCCCAAATTGTTCTGTTATTTTAAGGAAGATAAAAATTACTACTTAATATGGCTTACAAGTTTGGCTCATGCCTTTTCCTCAAAACTCATCTTGTTTTCTTTTGCTTTCTGTCCTAGTCATCTGTCCTTGCATCTGTGAATGCTCATGCCTTATCATACCTGAAATCTGCACATTTAAATGCATGGTTTTCTACCCGGTCCCTCTTTTTCAGATAATTTGTGCTAAGGAACCAGTATCTGAAGTATCCTTGTTTTGTTTCCTAACCATATAAAATTACCATGAAGATATTTATAGCACTATTCATTACTCCTCTGTATATTTGCTAAAGTTAACATTTTGTACAGGTGTGCATGTGTGTGTGTGCATGCATGTGTGTGTGTGCGTGCACATGTATGTGTGTGTGTCAATATGGAATGAGAATAAATTTAATGAAGTTAGGAACCAAGTCTTCTTGTAATTATCATTATACTAGAGGCCTGGTGCACGACATTCATGCATGGGGGGCGGGGGGGTCCCCTCAGCCTGGCCTGCACCCTCTCGTAATCTGGGACCTTTCAGGGGATGTCTGCCAGTTTAGGCCCAATCCCACAGGGGGGATTGGGCCTAAACCGGCAGTCAGACATCCCTCTTGCAATCTGGGACCAGTGGCTCCTAACTGCTTGCCTGCCTGCCTGATCCCCCCTAACCACTCGCCTGCCTGCCTGATCACCCCTAACCACTTGCCTGCCTGCCTGATCACCCCTAACCACTCGCCTGCCTGCCTGACGCCCCTAATCACTTGCCTGCCTGCCTCATTGCCCCTAACCACTTGCCTGCCTGTCTCATTGCCCCTAACCGTCTCTGCCTGCCTGCCTGCCCGATCACCCCTAACCGCTTGCTTGCGGGTGGGGCCATTCTGGTCTCTGATCGTTCTGGTCGTTATGCTGTTTCAGTCACTGGGCTTTTATTATATAGGACTCCTGGTGCTTTGAACAATGCTTGACACATAATAGATGCTTAATACATATTTAGTACATTGAGTAAAAGTTACTGAAGAGTTTTAGTCAGGGGAGTTACATAACACAATGTGTATTTTTAAATGTTCACCTTTGCTGCTTTGAGAGGAGTGGATTGGAGAGGGGCAAAAGTGAAAAAGAGAGCATAGTTAAGAGTTTGCTGTAGTAGTCCAGGTGAGAGGCCATTGCAGGTGGGTATTGAAGTGATAGTAGAGCAAATCTTAAAAAGTGCTTGTATTTCAGGTAATTTTGCAGAAAGAGTTTGCAAGGTTTATTGGTATTGGCTGAGGAAAGTGAAAGAAATAAATGAAGTAAGCATAATTCCTAGGTTTCTGGAAGCATAGTAATAGTATTTATGAAGCTGAGGAAAACTCAAATGGATGGACAATTCTATAATTGGGGAAATTAAGTTTGATATTGGCTGTATTAAATTTAAGATGTCTGAAGTATTCAATAGACAATATCAAATTGACAATTGAATTGATTTATCTGGAGATCCATTGGTGAGTTTGTAAATGCAGATATACATTTAGATATTATCAATATTTAAATTTCATTGAAAGTCATACGAAAGTCAAAGGCATGTAAGAGCAGAGTGTAATAAAAGAGAGCTTATGGCTAATTACTAAAGAATATACATATTTAGAAATAAGAGATCAGAGTTTCAAGAAAGAGTAGAAAATATTATTTTTTATTTATTGTTGAAACTATTAAGGATATCCCTCATTCCCTCACCTTTACCCTCTGAAACATCTGTATTGCCATGTTGCAAAAAATAAATAAAAGGAACTTTGATCTCTTCCTCTCACCATATAAAAATTAATTTAAGCTGTATCATAGATGAAAGAAAAAAAGCTAAATCTCTAAACAACATAGAAGAAAACACAAGAGTGTATTTTTACAGCTTTGAGTTAGGTAAATGTTTTTAGCCAAGATAAAAAGATAGTACACTTAAAAAGAAAAGAAATTGATCAATTGAACTTGATCAAAGTTAATAGCATTTCTTCTTCAAAAGATCCCATTAAAAACCTACATAATTTTTATACTTGACAAATATAAAAAAGAATATGTACAACTCAATAATAAAAAAGGCAAAAAAAATTAAATACTGGCGAAAGAAGCCCTGGCCAGGAAGCTCAGTTGGTTAGAGTGTCATCCTAACACTGCAAGGTTGTGGGTTCAATCCCTGGTCAGGGCACATACAAGAATTGGAATCAACCAACAAATGCATAAGTAAGTGAAACAACAAATCTCTCTCTCTCTCTCTCTCTCTCTCTCTCTCTCTCTCTCTCTTTCTCTCTCTCTCTCTTGCTCTTTCTCTCCCTCCCTCTCTCTCTAAAAATCAATCAATCAATAAAAATATTTAAAATATTGACAAAAGGCTTGGAAGATACTTGACAAAAAAATTAAATGGCCAACAAGCATAAAAGAAGATGCTCAACATCATTACTTATTAGGGAAAACATTAAAACTTCCATAAGAAACCAAGTTGTACTCATTAGAAAGGCAAATATTTGTGATTGACAATACCAAGTCCTGATGAAAATATGGAACAACCAGAACTCTCATACATTGCTGGAGGAAGTATAAAGTCATTCTCTTCCTTTGGAGAATTATTAGGAAGTCTCTTTTAAAGTTAAACATATACTTATCTGTCACACAGCAGTTGTACGCCTCGATATTTACCCAAGAGAAATGAAACGTATGTCCACACAAACTTATTCTCAGATGTCCATAGAAGGTTTACTCATAATAGCCCCAAAATTGAAGTTGAGCCGTCCACTAACAAGACAATGGATAAATAAACTGTGGGATACAATGAAATTCTAAGATGATCTCCAAGATTCACATCTGCAGATATAAATGCCCTGAATAATCTCCTCCCCTTGAGTGTGGGCAGAGCCTGTGAATCTGATGGGATGTCACTCCTGTGACTGGGCTGTATTATGTGGCTTGGTGAAGGAATTTTTGTAGATGTAATTAAAGTTCCAAATCAATTGATTCTGAGTTAAATGGGAGATGATCCTTGATACCCCTAATGTAAGAAGATGAAAGCACCTAAAAGTAGGACTGGGCTTTTCCTAATACTAGAAAGACATCCTCCTGCTGGCTTTGAAGAAGTAAGCTTTCATATTGTGAGGTTTGTTAGAGGGCCATGTGGCAAGGAGCTGCAAGTTTCTCTAAGACCTGATAGGAGCCCTGGATCACAGTCAACAAGAATATGGGGACCTCATTCCCACAACAATAAGGAGCAGAATTCAGCTTCCTTGAGCTTGGAAGGGGACCCTAGCATCAGAAAGGAATGTAGCCCAGCTGACATGCAGCTTTCAGCCTTGTGAACCTCAGAGGAGAAAACTCAGTTAAGCCAGGCCCCAACTCCTTACCCATGGAAACTGTGAAATAATAAATGTATTGTTGTCTTATGCCATTACATTTGTGGTAATTTGTTATGCAACAATAGAAAAAGAATATGCTTAGCAATAAAAAATATGACCTACAAATAAAAACAACATAGATAAATCTCAACAACATTAGTGAAATAAATTAGGCACAGGCCTTAAATTAGGCACAATAGATTACCTATTGTATAATCTCAGTTATATAAATTTCAAGGATAAGCAAATCAGATTTATAATGATAGAAATTAGTACAATGGTTGTTTCTGGGGTGTGGAAATAGTTCTGTTTTTTTAAAAAATTATGTGGTTGTTTATATTAGATAAAACTCATGGGACTGTAAATATAAGATTTCTACATTTGATTCTATGTAAATTATACCTCAATTTAACAAATAGGAAAGATAGTGTTACAGGCAGTTAAGAGGCTAAGACAAAGATGGAAAAGAGCTCATTGAATTTGGCAATTTTCAGATAATTGGTGAACTTAGGGAGAGTACATTCTTCCCAGGGTGCTGATAAAATCAGTAAAGAATGCACTACAGTGGGAATAGGTAGAGAAGAAATTGAGCCATTGTGTATAGCAGTGGTTCTCAACCTTGGCTGCACATTAGAATCACCTGGGAATCTTTTTAAAATCCTGATTTCTGGGCCTTATCCTCTGGAATGGAATGAGGCCCAGAAATCAGGATTTTAAAAAGATTCCCAGGTGATTCTAATGTGCAGCCAAGGTTGAGAACCACTGCTTTATACGAATTGGAGTTTATGTGGATGTTAAAGAGTACAGCGGAACTAATTTGCAACACTTGAAATAATGCAGGTGTGCACAATATTGAAAAATATTCGTCAAGAATTCATAGCTTCAAAGCAGGCAGGCTTGGTGAATTGTAAATGTAAGGCAGCAGTGGGCTGATAAACCTAGAGGACTCTCACCCGCAGGGGCAGTGTTGCAGTAGTTCCCTCTTGTGGACATTCTGAGAACAGCACCCTAATAAGGAATATTGTCAGTTTGAAAAGAAAATCCTATTGCTAGACCTACTAGAGGGCTCTCACCCTGCAGGGAGATGTTGCAGTAGTGCCCTCTTGTGGACATTCTGAGAACAGCACCCT
>NW_005371410.1:8649343-8674592 GCF_000412655.1 Myotis brandtii
CCTTTAAATACAGTTCCTCATGTTGTGACCCTCAACCATAAAATTATTTTCGTTGCTACTTCATAATTGTAATTTTGCTACTGTTATGAATCGTAATGTAAATATCTGATTATGCAGGATGTCTTAGGCGACCCCTGTGAAAGGGTCGTTGACCCCCCAAAGGGGTCGTGACCCACAGGTTGAGAACCGCGCCTTAGTGCATTGTGGACTCCAGGACAGCAGGGGATTGGTGCCGTTTCTTCCATATGCGTTTAAAAAGAAGGTGTATTCTGATATTGTTGGGTAGATTGTTCTATAATATTAAAGTGTTACCCCTGCATTCCTTGTCTCTATAAACATCCCTGGCTCACAGTGAGCAGTTAATAAATATCTGTGGTACAAGTGAATGCCTGGAAATACTTGTGGAATGGATAAAAACACAGCAAGACTCTCCCTATTTCCAAAAGCATACTTTAATTTGTAGTCAAAAGTCATCTAGGGACACATTTGAAGCACTTGGGTTAAATCGGATCCCCTAATTGTCCAATTAGAGTCTGTTACTCTTTCCCTTTGCTTGAACCTATAAAGGGACAGCAGATGTGCTAGTAATTCATCATGACTGATGGCATATGCTTCAATGCCTACCAATATCTTTTTCAAAGCCAACAGCTAAAACTTTTAAGAGAAGTAGATTTTTTTTTTCCAAACTAATTTTAACATGTCTTAAAATGTCTGGAAGACTTTCATGGTAAAAATAAAAGAGTCTGTGAAATGTTTGCAGCCCTTACCTCATTATGTATTGTGTATCACTCATACAGAGCAAACACATATGGTAGCTTAATTGTATATTGTTTCTTGAAATTGTTTTAAGATCCACTTATTTTCCCAGAATTCTTTGCCTTGTTAATGAGATTCTCTCGGATTATACTGAGAAAAGTTTCGGAATCAGTACAGCTGTTCAGTGAAACACTATTAAACTTTTCCCTCTATCCTTTTCCTCTGTTTTACTTTCTTTTGGGTAGATTGTAACTTTGACTCTTTTCATCAGAATAAGTCCAAAAGTTCTCAAGGTAGCCTTAATAGTGATATATAATATATGTTGGGTTTGCTTTAAAAATTGTTTACATTATTAAATACAGAAGTTCATCTATTAACAAAGCAGTTAAGCTCTAAAAGGCAGCCTGCAAATACATTTATTTCTAAGTCCACAGATTGATCCAGGCAGGGAAGATGGGGGTGAGGTGTGTATGAAACTTGCAGTCCAGGGATATATACTACTGAAGGAAGTCTGTTGTCATTTTAAAGTTTTAAAATGTTCTTCTTTTCCTTTGTGATGTAACAGCAATGACATTTAAAAATCACCATTAATGTGATTTTTTTCTTTGCCTTTGTGAACTCATAACATTGGGCCTTTTCTGCCTGAGATATCCATTCCATTTGGAGAAAATGAAGACTTATAAAAAAAGAAATGTGACTTATTATGAAAAGAATGTATAGAAAAATATAGTGGTGTTAAAAATATAAGTAATAGATAAAATTGATCCTTGGATAAAATTTCCAAACGCTTTTCCTTTTCCCCTTTTCTTTTTAGGATATCTAGGATCAAGTAATAAAGCCCATCTCATAGTTGGAACCACAATGTAGCCAGTATACCCATTTGCCTTGATATCAAGATCATCTCTCTTGTAGAAGGAAATCATGACTTGGGAGAATTAAAAAAGGAAAGCCAGTTTCCATTCCCAAGAATTACGAGCTCGTGGGAGGAGAGAGAAGCAGGAGATGACATAGGTGTCCTTTGCTTATCCTAAGAAAATATTTTTAATTAAAAAAAGTAGGTCTAAGTTCTGTGAGAATACTGGCATTTCATGTACTAGGTATAAGAATTGGATCAGATTTCAAGCACCATTTAATTTAAAAAGGTCTAAGAACAAAAGAAGGCACCTTGTGTGTTGGAAGAGGTGGGTGCCAGTGGGTTCATTTATTGATCAGTCATTTTAAGTGCAAGTGAACAAATTCAGTTTTCTAAAATTGATGTGGTGTACAGGCTTTGCGGCTATCACATGCCCTGCAGTTAAGATTACATTTTAGAAGATTAAATAATATCTTGATATTAAACTGCTAAGTTACTTGAGGGGACTTTTGCCCTTTTCTTTTGGAATAAAAGAATATCTAAAGAACTGTAATCACAATAAAAAGAAATGGAGCATGTTTAGCATTCATTTTAAATGAAGTCTTCCTTCAGCAGTACCCTTTGTCCTTTGTACTTCTGGGATAGATCACCAGGTTGTTTATACTGTAAAACTCTGCTATAACTGCCAGGGCAGTAACATAGGTTAGGATAGATTATCTTTGGTTCCAGCCCTCTGCCAGCTCCTGAGCATAAGGGGTAGAAGCAAGGTAATGCTCTTATTTTGGGGGGACAGGGAAGGTTAGGAGGTGAGTAAGTCAGGCAACTCTCTTGTCAAAGCCCTTGTATTGTCCAGGTTTAATTTCCTTGACAGGGGTAATGGGTGGGGCTTGCCAGATTTAGCACTTAAAACACAGAATAGCCTGTTAAACATAAATTTCAGTTAAATCACAAATAATTCCTTAGTATAGGTATGTCCATGCAATATTTAGAATATGCTACTAATACAAAATTGATTCATCACTTATCTGAAATTCAGATGTAACTGGGCATCCTGTATTTTATCTGGAAACTCTAATTGAGATTCCTAGTTGTGTTCTAACTGACCAAAAGTTTCCTAGGAATGTTATCCCTGTCTTGCAAATTACAGCCAGCCACAAAACCTGCTACAACAGGCTGATTCACTGCAAGACTATGGGCTTGGAGCAGGCAGCCCACAGCAAGGTGTCTGGGTGGTCATGAAGTAGGTGATCTGACCAGCAAAGTCGGCCACCTCCTCTACGTGTGTACCACCATCAACAAGAACACCTGGGCCACCCTCAGCAGCAGCCGGCACATGATGTGCCCTTGGCTGCCATCCACAGAGCCAGAGCAACCCGAAGTCTGTGATTGTGAAAAGGAAGCCAATCTGCTCCATCAGAAGCTCTCGATCCCACTCTCAACCCCCATCCCAAGGCTGCGCCTCTGAGGGTTCCGAAAAAGAAGATTTCTCTGTCACTTCAAAGGTGTGTTAACCTTGATGCACAAGAGCAACCGACAGGGCTTGCTTAAGGCCCAGATAAACCTTTAACTAAAAGATTTACATGCCATGACCTAGCCAGTTCGAAATTTATGTTCAGATTACCCTGTGAGGTTACTTTCTGTCACTGAACTTGTCAGCTTTGTTACACAACCCCTTTTTTTGGTCCACAATTTACTACCTTATTTTCTTTTATGAGACCAAACTTTATTATTTTTAACTGTATTTTCATGTTTTTCTTTCATATGAATGCTATATTTGTAAAGATTTTCTCTGGACCCTCATTTGTATTAATTTGTAAATACTCAAACTCTTTAAAATTTAGAATCTTCTTAAATAATTATTTATTCACTGAACATTTATGTCACCTCCTATTTTCTTTTGGCACTAGACAAATGAAGGTAACAAATATGACCTTATACTGGGAAGAGCCATAGAAAAGCACAAGTAATTAGAAGAATACATAAATGAGTTCTATTTGCAATGTGAGTTATGACAAAAACCACAGTGCAGAGATAGTTAATCCTGGGGATAGGCAGGGAAGGTGTTTTTGTGAATGGAGATGGAAGTTGATACATGATATAGCCGAGTGAGGAGGAAGAGCATTAGTGAAAGTGAGAGCAGCTTGTACAAAGATCCCAAGGCTGCATATGTTTGAAGATCTGAAAGGTTGCCCTGGCTAGAGCATAATGGGAAAGGAAAACAATCATACAAGATGAGCTAGGAGAGATAAGGCAGCGCTTCTGTCTTTGGTAAGGACTTTGAATTTGGGGAGGCGGGGGAGGAGCATTATGCAGCTATTAATATTGTAGTCATCTCTGGAACATATTTGTAATTTGCCTGAGAAATTGTTAAAATCACCTCTTGTTTATTTCAAAAAATCAATAACCATATCATTTTCCACTGTGAAATAATTTTATTTGATTATTTAAGATGTAAATCCAACAGGGAAAATTAGAGGTACATCATTGAGTCAATGATTCAGTCAGATTATGTTCTAAACACACATTTGAGGGTTTTTTTTTTAACTTGAAGGCAGAAGGGGATGGCTAATCAAAAGTTGGAGTTGAGCCAGGACCTAACTGGATCCCTCCACTGAGTGATGGCTCTTGCCTAGAGGAAGTTATCACAAGATGTAATCTTACAAAGACAATTTCTTTTGTGGCAGGAAGCTAGATTTTGAGAACTATATTGAAAATTAGGAAACCAATTTTTGAAAATCCAAGCTGACCAACTCTTATATAAATACTTAGGAATATTTTGTTCAGGAGTGATTTTTTTTCTGAACTGAATCATATTGCTTTTTTTTTTTAACTCTTCCTACAGTAGCTTTGATCGGAGAGTTATATAATTACATTCCTAAAATAAATTTTTGAAAATCCAAGCTGACCAACTCATATAAATACTTAGGAATATTTTGTTCAGGAGTGTTGTTTTTTTCTGAACGGAATCATATTGCTTTTTTTTTTTACTCTTCCTACAGTGGCTTTGATCGGAGAGTTATATAATTACATTCCTAAAATAGAATTGCAGAACTCTGTGTCTATCAAAAACAAATACTTCTAGAACCAAGGATTAAAACTGTATGACAACTTCTCTTATAATTTTTTATGAATGCTATTTAAGTAATTTCTACTTTATTAGGCACAGTGTTTTATACTTCTCATGTGTTAGCTTTATTACTCATATCAACTCTGAAAGATAGGAATTGATATTTTCATTTTATATGTGAGGAGACAGGTTCAGAGAGGTGGTATTACTTTCTCAAAGTCACAGTACTATATGTGGCAGAGTCAAGATTCATGCTGCTTATGTTTTTTATGCCAAGAAATGTAGTAGCCTTTCTATTACACCATTTCCTTGGAAGGAAATTCCTATAACATCATGCCTCATAACCAGAGACTCTACTAACCTATATGGCATCATTTTTATGAAAATTCAAGAGAGCACCTCATGAATGTATTCTGGGAAGTCTGGTGTATATCTTGGCAAATAGCAAAGGCTGAACTTGAGTCCCTACTCACTCTCTCAACCAGGACTCTAGAGCTGTGAACAAATGCAAGGACCTTGGACATTATGGAAAGTACAAGACTTCAACAAGTGGTCTAAATTAAAATCTCTACTTGATATTTGAAATTAATTAATAAGTTGAACTGCAATAACACAAAAATAAGCCTTTAGTTTTTCAGAGAATTTGATTATTCTGAATATTAAATTTCATCCCCAGGTACAATTCAGAGTACCGCTTTCTGTTATATCCTGACAAATTGTAGATGACCTTGTTAATTGTGTGCTTCCCTGCGCTTCATAATGGTACTCAACTCTGATTTTTCAACTTTTCTTTTTAAATTATTAAAGCTAAGTAGAGTATGCTACCCAATTAAATTTTATTTTATAATACATCTTTGTTAATTAAAAAGTTAACTGTAGGAAATTATAGACATTGATAGAGTAACATAAGCCTTAGGCAACTGTTATTAACAGGAATCAAAACATTGGCTTCATTATCTATTAAAACATCATTACTATTGTTTTGCTCAAATCCTTTTGATAGCGAGATATGGAGTGGGTATGAGGAGTCTAGGGCAGAAAGATGATGTTAAAATGTCATTCTAAAATGAGATTTAGGTGTGTGACTTCTGAGACTAATTGATATATGTAACAAGACTGCCATCTGCTTTTCTGCCTCACGAGCCATTCACTCTCGAAATCCCACTGCCATGCTATGAGGAAGTCTAAGTCACGTGAAGAAACCACAGGAGTTGTTCCGGCTGAGAACACCTAGTGAGATCCTAGCTCATAGCTTCCAGGTACTTAACTGGGGTGACCTTTGAGATGACTTCAACCCAGGTGCTATCAGATTGCATCTGCATAAAAGATTCCAGAAGTCAGTTGCCTCACTGAAGTCAGTAACTGCAGAAAAATGAGAGATAAGAATAATAAAAACTTGCTGCTGCTTTTTTTCTAGTAATTTGTGACTTGTTTCTTAAAAGTAGATAACCAAAGCCTTTCTATTTGAAAGAATAACACATATACACATAAACATCCGAGAACAGTAACAGATAGTATTCATAAGAAACAAAAAATGTCAGAGAAAGATGTCATTGTTTCTGGAAAAAAGCTTTGTGGAGAAAGTGGAATATTAGCTGGATATTAAAGAGAGGTTAAGTATAAAGTCCATTTAAAAAGGTGTATATCTATAATAATAAAAGTGTAATATGCTAATTAGACCAGGCATCCTTCCGGACGTCCTTCTGGACAACCTTCTGGACGAAGCCCGGGCTGCAGCCGCAAGATCAAAGAAGCTGCCGTGGCTGTGAGGGAGGGATCCAGGCAGCTGCTACAGCTGTGAAGGCCTACTCTTGCATGAATTTCATGCATCGGGCTTCTAGTGGATTAATAAAATCAAGTAGCATGGCATAGAAGGTGGATTAACATTCTACCAAGTAGAAAACAATAATTTAATGACTTGTTTTGGAGGGGGTAATTTAAATAGTTATGCATTAAAAAATTAGTAAACAACTTTCATATTAAGTCATTCTCAATTTGGAGTCATAAATTTACCTTAAGTCATATTAGAGCACATTGTCCTTATATTTTCTTATAGTCAAGTAATACTATGTGTAAACCAATTCCTAGATGATCAATTATATGCATAACTTCTTTGTATATTCACATTCTGAAAAGAAAAGTAAATGGAGAGAAGGGAGGAAGTTAGGAGAAAGATGTCTATAAAAGTTAAAATAAAGAAGCAGTTGGAGTTATATAAACTATGAATGGGGAAAGCTAATATAAACATTTTATGTAGGTTTTTTGTCTTTGTTTTTGTTTTTCAACACACTTCCCTAACTGCTCTTCAGAAAAGAGGGGTCAACTTAAGCTCCCTACTTGAAAGTATCAGAGAATTTTTGCTCATTTCCTTCACCAACTTTATTTTTAAAAAAATGTATAACATTTTTGAGATTCATCAAATATGTGTTTATCAGACACCAAAGGCTCATAGTTGGAAATGGCCTGCCTTGATTGTATTACAGATAGTTACTGCTGATGCTTTTTTACTATGCTATATTACTTATTCAAGATTTCAATATACAAATCTGTCCTTTAGAATGTGAATGTTATATTACTCTGGGATGGATGGAGCATTGCTGGTTATTTACTAAGTTTGAGCAGGAATAAAGAATGAGTGACCTGGACTACATCTTTAATTGATTATGGACATTGATTATGAAGCAAGACAGGGAGGCGGAGGAGAAGGAAGAGTAGGGTGGGGGTGGGGGGACTGATCCCTAGGCCTGGAATCCATCACAATCTTCATGGAGTTAGTGGCATTAGAGCTGCTCATTTCTGAAAAGAAAAGTAAATGGAGAAAAGGGAGGAAGTTAGGAGAAAGATGTCTATAAAAGTTAAAAATAAAGAAGCAATTGGAGTTATATAAACTATGAATGGGTAAAGCTAGTATAAACATTTTACGTAGATATTTACTAGATATAAGGTTAAAGAGAAAGGTTAAAGCCAGGTTGTAAAGCTTCTAAATAGTTTCAATTTTATCCTGAACAGACGAGAGGGGTCTTTAAAAGGATTTTGGAGTAAGAGGTGACTATATATTTGCCTTAATATATAAAATATATAGTCTTCAATACAAATATATCTTATAAAATATTGCCCTCAAATAAGAAAAGGATATAGATATCAGGAAACATCAACAACTTTTCCCAGAGAAAATGCTGCCACAGAACTCTATTTCAGACATGCTTGTAGGAGCCAAGCCACGCACTGCAGGTATCAACTACTCTATTCTAGCAGTGCTTTTCAAAGTAGTTGGTTGTTAGGAAGAGATAAGGATATAAAGCGGAGATAAGAGTATACTATTACTAACCATGTATTCTTTTGGAATTCTTGACAAGAAAGAGCAAACAAATGCAATTTATTTATATATCAGATTCTTTGAGATATTTATGACCCTAGCTTTTAAAAAGGTTTTCATATATATTTCATATATATTTTACTTAGAAAACTGCATATGTGAAAAATGTATCCAAATGTGTTTGGGAAATGATAAAATGAAGCCCAATGCTAATGTGAAATGGATACATAAATATAGTTTTGTTTGCATCTCTTTTGGGAAACATTTTCCATCCAAAGATATTCCAAGGACTTCATGTAGATACTCACAAGGGGAGACATAGATCTGCTGCAAGGGCTCTGCTGGGCAGTATGAGAATGTCCCCGGAGTCTTGGGAGGCTCAAAGGAAGTACAGCCTGTATCAGGGAGCTATAGAGGATAATAATTCAAAGGTTGGTTTCCAAACTCTATTGAACAATCTTAGTACAGCATTCAGAAACAGAGCACAAGAACATATTAATAAAGTTTCCGATTTTTTTCCTCTATTAAAGGGTTCTCATATTACTTAACAGAAAAGTTGTAAACATAGTGAAGAGAATCCCCATATATTCTTCACCCAGCTCTTCCTAATGTTAAGATCTTAAAAACCAATGTAAAACTATCAGGAGAAAATTAACCTTGATACAATACTATGCAATAATCTACTGATCTTATTTGAATTTTGCCAGATTTCCCACTATTGCCCTTTTTCTGATTCAGGACCCAGTCCTGTATCTGACACTCCATTTGGTTGTCATGCTCTCTTACGTGCCTTTAACCTGGGACAGTTCCTCATTTCCTCAGTCTGTCTTTCATGCCCTTGACACTTTTGAAGACTCCAGGCCAGTTATTTGTAGAATGTCCGCCAATCTGGGTTTGTGCAATGTTTTCTCATTGCTAGATTGAGATTATGCATTTTTGGCAGGAATACCCCAGCAATTATATGCCCTACTCAGTGAGTCATATAAGAAGTGCATGAGATCAATATGTCTATTGCTGGTAATATTAACTGATCACATGGTTAATGTGATGTCAGCCAGTTTTCTTAACTCTACAGTTATAATTTTTCTTCTTGTAATTCACAGTTCTCTTGTGAGTAGATACTTTAAAACTATCCAAATGTCCTGTTTCTCATCAAAGTCTCACCCACTAATTTTAGCATCGGTAGATTGTTCTTGCCTGTCACAACTAGTAATGATAAATTTCTATTTTGTTTTTTCCTCCTACATTTGTTAGTTGCATTTCTTGCTGTAAATGAAGAGCCATTTCTTCTCCTGCATTTATTTAACTGTTTATTTATCCATCCATTTGTGTATTGGTATGGATTTATCTATATTTATTTTATTCAGGTATTTTTTTTATAATCCAACATTGTCATTGCTTATTTTATTGCTAAACTTGTGCCAGCTTTAGCACTTGGGAGCGCCTTTGAGTTGGAACTTGTATTCTTTTGCTATGCCCTCATTTTTTCATATGTTCTTATTAGCAACTCAAGATGTTCCAGGATTATGTTGTTCATTTCTATGCCTCAGCTCTGACAGCAGCCATCTTCCAGGGAGACCTAGTTCCTTTTATTGGAGAATAGTTTTGAGAAGCTAAGATCTGGGCTAAGCAACCCTTTTAGAGATTTTATTGCTGAGGGTTTAAGTCGGAGACATATGGTACTTGATATGAGTCATCTTTAAAGTAATATTTTTCAGAATTTAAATCTCTGAAACCTTGCAGAAACACTAAATGAGTGTGTGAATGTGGCTGAGGGTGAGAAATTTGCAGCAGCAAAACAAACATTATACTGAAAAAATGTGGTCGAAATTGTTATGGGAACTATTTAACTTCATTTGTAGAAGGAAAAACAATATTCACTGAACTTTTGACCTATCAGAGGATAAGAAAGGAGATAAGACCTAAAGGAGGGCAGATTCTTACATTAGAAATTAATGAAAGGTTGCTAAGTTAAAGTAAGGGACTCTATTGGCTACTAAAAGAGAAAACAGAGTACTTGATGTAATTGTGAATATGATGCTAGTACCAAAGGTTTTTAACATCTGAGTTCCTAAAACTAAAATCCTAGTTGATGAACTTAAAATGATGGTTATGATATATTTTTACACCAGTAGGAGAAAAAAATTACATCTCAGTGTCAAAAGTATATTCATGGATCATGGCTCTTTGAATTAATGACAGGTTTTCATATTTGCATTTTTATTTGATTCTAAGACATCAATTATGACTTAAAAAAACTTTCATTTGTTTTTCAAATGGAGTCAAGAGCTATATAACCTATGAAACTGTCTTAACCCTTATTCATTAACTGTCCAGTTTTAGCACTCAATGAATGAACAGTATCTTTAGGCCTGAAAAGGATTTTCTGAAAGTGCTTTATTGAAGGGTATTCTTTTCCACATGTACCATGAAAGTAGAAATTAACAAAATACATTCAAGTATAAAAACAATGTTGCCCGGCTGGTGTGCTCAGTGATTGAGCATCAACCTATGAACCAGTTGATTACAGTTCAATTTCTAGTCAGGGCACATGCCTGGATTGCAGGCTCCATCTCTCATCATTGATGTTTCTAACTCTCTCTCCCTCTCCCTTCTCTGAAATCAATAAAAGAATATTTAAAAAAAAACCCATAAAAACAATATTAACAGTGGAAACAAGAAAAAGTAATAAGCTTCCACATGGATTCTTATTTATAGACACAAGTTGTTGGGCATCTGTTTCCAAAGAAGGTTGGTTAGCACCAGAACTACTCCTAAGGATTAATTATATGGTATGGATTGAGTTAGGCTGAGAAGAGTTGTCTGCTCCCACATATTGCCACTGCTGCATTGCCCCTTGCCTGATCTCCAGCAGTAGTGTTTTGGAGATAATGCATAAATATCATGAGAGGAGGGGAGCTTACCTGAGAGCCTTGGGTCTGGGTTGTAGAGTATTCTACCAATAATTATTTCTGTTGTCTTAGACATGGCACTGTATACCCCCTATTCTCGATTTCGTTCTGACAAAGTTTCTTCAGGTTTTATCATTCTGCCCCTAGTACATCTTCTAGGGAAGATGCTGCTGAACTTCACAGAACCACTGTGCCTGTACCTTACTCAATTCTCCCTCAATGATGCTGTTACCTTTCCATCTTCTCTGCCATGGATGTAATTCATATGCTAAATTTGAAACCAGTTTTAATTATTTGTATGGCTTCTTAAATGCAGTGAACAAGGAATGAGGTTCAGTAGCCAAACTCTCTTATCAAAAACATACATTTGTCAGAAATAGTAAATATAACCTCCATTGTATATGCTTTGTAATGTATAAAACACTTTACATGTATTATCTAAACAGAACTAAGAAATAGATATGATGGTGATTTTATGAAATTGAATCTGAAAATCAGAGAATGGATCATTGGATTATCTATTAGTCAGTGAGAGTTGGAGCGCATCCAGCTACTCTCCTTTGTACCCCATCAAAATATCTTATGGACATTCTATTGGCATAAGTTATTTGAAAGACAGTAATCTCTGGAACTAGATTATTAGCTCTTAGGTCTTTTTCAATGTCTGCGCTTAATAATAGTGGCTGAAAGTAGTAGATGGAGACAAATATGACAACATTTTATTTTTATCCTGTGCAAATGGTGTTTCCTTTGGTTGTTTTCTCTATTATCTCTTCACTGTAATCACATGAAGTTAACAGTGGAAAGTTGGGAAATTATTTTTTTAAAAAATATATTTGTATTGATTTCAGAGAGGAAGGGAGAGGGAGAGAGAGATAGAAACATCAATGATGAGAGAAAATCATTGATTGGCTGCCTCCTGCATGCCCCACTCTGGGGATCTAGCCCACAACCCTGGTATGTGCCCTGACTGGTAACCCAAACTTGGCCTCCTGGTTCATAGATCCATGCTCAACCACTGAGCTATGCCAGCCAGGCCTGGGAAATTCTTTTATCAACATATCTCTCTGGACTTTGAGGTACAGAAAGAGAATGGCTTTGAATGACACAATTGAAAATGAATACTGCATTATATGAAACTAGAAATCCATCAAATCGAAAGTGCCTTACTTCTGATCCTATTCATGAAAGGGCCTGAGAAGGCTGAATGGGTCATGTATATGATCTAAATTGAACCCAAAGGAAAACTTCCCAAAATAATCATCAGCTGCCACATTTCTAAAATTACAAAAAGTGAAAAATGTGATTATACAGAGTCTCCTCTTGAACTACTAGAAAAAGATAATTCTTAGGAGGTCTAGGGAGTGCACAGGGAAGGAAGATGGGCATGGAAAACAAAGAAAATCATAGTAAAAATTCTTAGAGCTTAAAAATATTAATTTTAGATAAAAAAATAAATTAAATCTTTACTCAGGAACTCAGCATTAATAAAGCTGATTAGTCAAATTAAAACCTTATGGCTTTGTAGTTGCAATCATATGGATATGGGATAAATCCTAGCCAATGGTTCTGGGCAGCTCCTTCATCGCGGTATCAGTTTCTTTATCTACACAGTGGGAATATGAATGTATTAGAAATAATATTTTGAAGGTTAGGGGAAAGGCATATAAAGGAAGTACTACATTACTCTGGCGAATCTTTTATTTTTAAGTGAAAATATGTTACCAAAATTCTTACTAATAAAATGATTATCCATATAGGTGATAGATAGATAGATAGATAGATAGATAGATAGATGACAGCTAGCTAGCTAGATAGCTATCTAGATGGATAGATAGGCAGATAGGTAGAATATTAAGTTTGACATCTATGATACAAAAAACATTTGTTCAGGAAAAGCTGTGAAATAAACACCATACCCTTTTATTACTTCTCATCCCACACCACTATTTTCCCTTTTTACGGTCCGTTTTAGCCTTCATCCACATAACTAGCACAGAGTGTGGGTAATAACTGCGTAGACCCTATCCTGATATCATCCACTTATGAACCTACTGACCTTGGGCAAGTGTCTAACCAGGGGACTCCAGGTCCCTGACCAAGAATACTAAGGCCAAAATCCATTCTGATTGGTTATTGTCTGTATAATATTGATTATTCAGTATGATTGATACACCTCCAGAATCAAGTACTCTCATTCATTGTTTATAAATATGTGGAAGATTTCTGTAAACATATATAAAACATAGATAACAGTTGTTACTCCTAGGGATAAAACTTGAAAGAAGGAAATAGGAGAAATTTATTTTTACCTATATAATTTTGAAATTTGAGCCATGTGTATGTTTTATCAAATCAAAACAGTAATTATTTTTTAATTGAGCAAGTTTATTATAAACATAGATTACATATATATGGAATCTATCTGCAACATTTACTTTTCATTTATGTGTGAGCCAAAAGCCTTCCATTCAATTTAGTACAAATCACTATGAAAGCATTTTTTAAAATATTGAATGATCAATTGATTGATTGATTGATTAAGGTATTACATATGTGTTCTTATCCCCCAGTTGTCCCCCTAGCTCCACCCCCACTTGTGCCCTCACTCGCCTAGTGTCTGTGTCCATTGGTTATGCTTATATGCATGCATACAAGTCCTTTGGTTGATCTCTTCCTGTTCCCTCACTCTCCCCTGCCTTCCCTCTGAGGTTTGACCATCTGATCAATGCTTCTCTGTCTCTGGATCTGTTTTTGTTCATCAGTTTATCTTGCTCATTATATTCCACAAATGAGTGAGATCATGTGATACTTATCTTTCTCCAACTGGCTTATTTCGCTTAGCATAATGCTCTCCAGCTCCATCCATGCTGTTGCAAATAGTAGGAGTTCCTTCTTTTTTACAGCAGCGTAGTATTCCAATGGGTAGATGTACCACTGTTTTCTAATACACTCATCTGCTGATAGGCACTTAGGCTGTTTCCAAATCTTAGCTATGGTAAATTGTGCTGCCATGAACATAGGGGTGCATATATCCTTCCTGATTGGTGTTTCTAGTTTCTTGGGATATATTCCTAGAAGTGGGATCACTGGGTCAAATGGGAGTTCCATTTTTAGTTTTTTGAGGAAACTCCATACTGTTCTCCACAGTGGCTGCACCAGTCTGCATTCCCACCAGCAGTGCATGAGAGTTCCTCTTTCTCCACAACCTCGCCAGCACTTGTCATTTGTTGGTTTGTTGATGATAGCCACTCTGACAGATGTGATGATACCTCATCGTTTTGATTTGCATCTGTCAGATGATTATGACTTTAACATGTTTTCATATGGCTCTTGGCCTTCTGTATGTCCTCTTTCAAAAAGTGTCTATTTAGGTCTGTTGCCCATTTTTTTGATTGGATTGTTTCATCTTCCTTTTGTTAAGTTGTATGAGTTCCCTGTAAATGTTGGAGATTAAACCCTTATTGGAGATAACATTGGTAAATATTATTGTTTTGTTGATGGTTCCTTTTGCTATGCAGAAGCTTTTTATTTTGATGTAGTCCCATTTGTTTATTTTCTCTTTAGTTCCCATTGTACTAGGAGCTGATTTGTATCTTTTTCTTATTTTCCAAAGTTATAATGTAAAATTATTTGTTAGCTATAAATTAAATAATCTACCCTTCTAGAGGTAATTTTTCAAACTTTTGCAGGCCTGAGGGCAACTGCCTATCATAAGGCTTGAATTTATGAATTTAATTTAATATTATAATCACTAATCTTATGTCCTTTTATTTTAAAGACTTTTCATATGAACTCAGACACTTTTACAATGAAGAAAAACACAATGTGGTATAACTTTAGATAAACATACTAGCATATGCTGAGAATACCTATGGGGTGGGAAGAAATATAAACATATGCATGTGAACATCTGGAGAAATTAGCCAAATCAAGTGGGCATTAGAAGAAGAGGAATAAAAAAGTGGACAAATCAAAAGGACACATAAAAAGACAAATCAAATTAGGTTTATTTTTGTAGGTGAAGGCAAGAATCATATTTTTTGTGGTTCTCAGTAGAATCTGTATTCTAGTTTTTACAATGCAGAAAATTCTTGTGTCTCTCTAGTAATGAACATCAGCATATGTATATATATATATTTATATTTGTATTATTTACATCTTCTTAGCATCATATTGTTACATGTAAATCCCTGTTATTTTCTAAATTCTTACACTTCTGAAATGTGCTATATGCTTGTATTTCTATTTTTATTTTAATTTAGGCCCTAAACTGAATAAACAGCAATAAAAACAAAATTATAGTTAAGGATTAAGTTATAAGCTTGCTAATATTATATGGTTCTGATATAAAGAAGTATGAATAATTCTTAAATACTTAAGTTTACGAAAAAGAAAATATAATACACACAGACCAAGGTGGGGAAGCTGGATATACTTAGTAGTTAGCTCTTCATTGAAGGCTAACTTCATTGTTTGTTAATATTTAAGTACAAAAGCACATTTTACACCTATGCATTTATGAAATATTTTTATAAATTTTATCACATTTTCCTTAGAAAACAAAATTTACAAGGAATATGATAAAAAAGAGATCATAGTTAGTAAATTTAGTTACTGCCTTAAAAATGGTTTTAAATATGGTTACTGACCTTCTTCCAAATGAGCAATGATTAAGCTGGAGAAGATATTAAAAATATCACCTTTGAACTTATTCTATTGTTTTGATATGTCCTTAGTATGAACAAAATAATTAAAATAAGCATTTCAACTGCAAGATTTTCGAATCATATAATTATTTACAGAGACACTTAAGGTGACCTTTCATTATTGGGATGAACTACTCTGTTATATTAATAAAAATAAGTAATTTAACCTGCCAAGTAAACTTGATGAAAGAACTTCAGAATCTGTAGCATTTCCAATCCTTCATCCCTTTAGTCATCCCTCTGTCCTGGCAAAGCAACCAGCTAATAGCTATAATGGATTACCTTTCAGTGAGGAAGGTAGTTAAAGTCCGGACAGCTACAAAAATAGCTTATGATATGTTAAGAGAATGAGAATTTTTTTTAGAGTACAATATCTCAAAAATGTAATGCAAATGTTGCTCATTAGTTTTAACCCTGTAGCTAAATTTGGAATCGAATAAGTCAGATTATAAAGTTAATGCTGATTTAAATAGAATGCCAGACCAAAGAACTCTCAATTTTTGGAAATAGTGTTTATCCGGATGCAGTACCAATGTGAAGGAAGAACTTTGGGGGAGGGAAGGGAGGATTAGAATATGACATTTAAAATGTTTTTCTGGTTTAAATTTTAATCATTTTTAGATATCTATAAATCAAGACACTCTTTAAATAGAAAAATAAGTAACTGTTAAATTGAGGAGGAAAACTAATTGCAAACACATCAGTAGGAAAATGAACCCTCTATACTTACTAAAGGCTCTCTGTGCTTCAAATGGTTTCAGAGCTACCCCAAGTAGGCAACCTTCAAAGAAACTTGCACCTTGCTCCAGTTTCAGAATAGTTCCATAGAAGTGAAAGACAATCTAGGAGGATGGTATGATGCAGTAGATATTTATTTAGGAAAGGATTTAACCTATCTCCTTATTGGGGGTAAAGGTTCCAAGGGGCTGAAAGGTATGACTCCCATATGAGCCTCCTCCACCTCTTTTGAAAGCCTTCCCCAAATATCAGATATTGAGGATATTTTTTTTAACTTTCTGACCCCAGTTTTTATCATCATCAAAAATTAACCTTTTTACAATAGACACACAGGAAAGAGTGAGGTCAGAATGGTCCTAGGCCTACCACTTAAATTTCTAAGAAAAGGGTAATTATACCAATGACAATTAAGTCATTATTATGAGCTAGGTAACATTTTTAGTACTTTACATATACTAACTTATTTCATCCTCTCAATAACTTTTTCATTTTTCTTATTTTATTTATTCATTTGTTAAATTTATTGGGTTGAAATTGGTAAGATTACATTTTTCTGTACATCATCTATATGTTGCATTGTGTGTTTACCACAGAAAGTCAAGTCTCCTTCAGTCACCATGTATTTGACTCCCTTTACCCTTAACTACCACTTCGCCCCCTTCCCTCTGGTAACCACCATACTATTGTCTGAGTCTATGAGTTTTATTTGTTTTTCTTGTTTTTTCATTCATTGCTTTAGGTTTTTTGGCCCACTTATGAGTGAAATCATATGGTCCTTCACTTTTTCTGTCTGACTTATTCCTCTTAGCATGATATTCTCAAGGTCTATCCATGTTGTCTCAAATAGAAGTTATTTTCATATTTTCTTATGGCTGATTAGTATTTCATTGTGTATATGTACCACATCTTCTTTATCAACTTTCAGTAGAAGTGGACAATAAGGCATGGGGTGATTAATAACATGCTTAAAGCCAAAAAGCAGCAAATCCAGCAATTCAAACCTTGCAGTCTGGTTCCATGTCCCTAGCCTTTAGTCACTCTTCTACACTGTCATGCAAGAACCTTCCATCTTTCACCTTACTCTAGTTCAGAAATTCAAAAATATAACTCTTTGAAACTTTCTCAGACTGGGCATTCTGAATATCTTCATTGCAGTGGAATATAGACATGCATTTAAGGCTTTAAGATGGTTCCTAATGAAGAGCAAGCATATCAGATCACTTACTGTTCTTTTAACACTAATTTCATGGAATGAACTATAAAAATATTTAGGAATATTTTCAGGTCATATCCTTCTATATATTAAAGCTCATGAAAGTAGTATAAGAAAGAAACTTATACAACACTATGTAGCTCAGTTGTCCACATTTCCTTTGATACCATGTTAAATATTTTCCCTTAAATATTTATTTGCCCATACACCTTGCTTTTTTTGAAAATGTTCGCATGCTTGCTTTTTAGTCCTTGCTGCATTTTATTCTGTCTGCAGAGAGAAAGCCATTAGAGAGCCAGGGAACATCTTTGCTTTAACGTACCATCTGCAGCTACATCTGGACATTTGTGTTCCTTTGATCTGTAACAATACCAGCTATGGAATGGAACCAAGAAATGCAATATAAAAGGTCATTCGGCCCTGGATCTTTTTCTCCAACTCTCAATGCAGAACACGAGTTGATAGAAGGGTTTGAACAAGGATTTGCAGTTTTATTTTACCATAATATACCACTCCAATTTATCTAAGGTGAGGGAACTTTTCTGAACATTTTCCTTTTTATTTTTGCCTAGACAATTTTGCTTTCCACAAGCAAGTTTTAAGAAAATTAGCAATTAGTTGTTGCATTGGAAGTCTAAACCTCACCATATAGAGGATGAGATTACTGCATTTGGTTTGTGAAAATAAACAAGGCCCACCCAAATGAGAACAGCCTCTTTATTCAGAGGTTGCTCTAGCAGGGGACTCAGCTTCCATCACTTGGTGTGGCAGGGAATCAAAGTCAGGCAGGGAAGTGGGAAAACTTTATAGTAAAAAAAGGGAACACTCATGTATGCTCTCATTGGAGGCTGTTGGCTTGGGGAGCTGGACGTGGGCTCACTAGAAGTGGGAAAGCCTATGAAATTGGTTTGGGGAGCACATTTGGCTTTATCTGGTTGGTCCTAAGTTAGATACAGATGGGAGTGTGGAGAATACGGAAGCTGGCAGTCACTGACCAGGCCCTAATCATTCTGAAACAATGGCTTCAGAGGCTGTGGGTCTGACTTCTATTAGCATATATTGTCTAGCCATTTTTGTTTGTGTAATCAGTGTCTCAGGAATCACACAAACCTAGATTTGCATCTTGACGGTTTTTGTTTTTTTTAAACTGTGTAATCATGGGCAATGTATTTCTTTTTGAGCCTTAGTTTCATCAGCTATAAAATGAAAATAAGTTTGGAGGGTCACTGTAAGGACAAAATGAAAGTTGAAAAGGAATCAATACATGTTTCAAGCATACTAATGAATTAATAACAGCTCTTGATGCTGTCATCATGCTAAAATGTCCTTTTAAAAGTTCATTTTGAAAGTTTATTTGAGTGGCTTCAATAATATTCTCCTTCTAAAGTTGCTGTATGTGAAAGCAAGAGGTCATTAATCCCTGAAGTATTAAGAAAATCTCTGGATATTGATAATGTTGTCTTAACCATGCCACCATCACCTCCCTCCCCAAACATTTCATACCTTTTCTCTGAACCACTCAGATGTTAGGAATGAAAAAAATCACTTCTTTCTTTGAGGAATTTGAATGAAATTCCTGTTTATTTGTTTTTGTGTGTGTTTTTCATAAAGAGAGCCACTTTATTTTGATGTCTGAGTTGTAATACATACATGTTCGGCCCTACTGGACTAGAAATTAGTTTAAATTTTCAATATGTTAAAAATCAGGATCTTTCTTAGACCATAAGCTACTTGACTGTAGACCAAACTACTAAAATAGGATAAGAAAGACATCTAATTCCAATTCACTGCCTCAGTGATACCTGATCCCTCAGGAGAGACTAGCTCTCTCAACTTGGGCAGCTGGCAGGAGATGACGAAATTTGCTGAGTCTCTGAGTCCCTAACTGAGATTCCACTATTTGGTGCCTGGTAATTGCTAACTGTAGGCAGTGAATGAAACTGACCAGAGTGGCTTCCCTCGCTACTCCTCACTTGCCCCATCTACAACACTTCTCTCTCTCTCTCTCTCTCTCTCTCTCTCTCTCTCTCGATGGTAGCTCTTTGTTCTTCATCCAAAAAGTCTCAGGTAACTACCAGCTGGGTACAAAGCATACCTGCCACTTCCTAAGGGGTGGCCAGTCCATAGCTTGAGCAGCTATGTGCCTGCGAGTTGGGGAGGCAGGCAGGAGCTGGGAGTGGAACAGGCATAGGAGCAGAGGGAGATGCCCTGGCTTGGTCTCTGCAGCTCACAGTACTAACCTTCTTGAGGAGTGTTCATAGGCAATCAGAAGCAGGCAGTAGGCCTGATTTAACCCATGGGCCATAGTTTGCCAACCCCTGCTAAACTTTCATTTTCTTCCTGATAGTTACAGGTTCTGGAGGGAATTTTTATATTTATTTGTCCTTTATTCAACTTTGTAATTCCTATTGAAATTACATTTCCAAGATTATTTTCTTACTCTGTGTCTGTTTTTAATGCCATCTTGTTTGGGATTTATGAATTACCTATCTTCACAAATCTTTCTAATAATAAAGAGCTATTCTGTGGTTAGGAATATCTGGTTAACAAAAAATAAAGATAAATAAATGAAAACTATTTCAAAAATACAGAACACTCAATATTATATAGAAAATACTTATACTAAAAAACCTTGTTGTTTTTCTGAAATTAATTTAACAGGGCATCTTGTATTTTATTTAGCCATCCTTCTGACTCCTGAGATATTTCAGTTTCCTTTTTTTCAATTTATTTTCTACCTTCAAGAAATTTATTGAAATATCTTGGCCACTGAAAGGTCTCTTCAGATTGACTTTATTTTTGTAGGTTTGTGTTTTAATTTTATTCTTTTTTATCTTTTAAATGAATTTTCAGGGGTAGAGAAAATAAATGTGTGTGGCCTGACTTTAATGTTGAAATAGAAATACTGTCAAACCCCAAGAATACAGAGTGTGACTATACACACTACAAATGGTTTTTAAATGTTTAAAACTTGTATTTTTTAATAGTTGCCTTGTGATTTTGACATCATTATCTATCTAACATCTAAAACAACTTTTTAATTTATTTAAAAGTATAGATTTCATTTTGTTTTAGTATGTTTTCATAACTATCTAGAAAGAAAGAAGGCTTATATGGCTTTCATCATAATAGTGAGACCATAGGGACTGAGTCCAAGCAGGCCAGGACCCAGATATCTTTCCAATACCAAACATAGTAATTCTTATGGAGAGTATCAGCAATGATATTCCCAATGACTTAACAAAATCAACTCAATGATTGTCATCATGCAGATCATGGATTGTCTATAACAACAAATAATTATTTATTTTATGATATAAACATGATAGTTTGGAGTTTACACATCTCATTATTAATATCAACAGGGAAAATTTGCCTCTTCCATGAAAAGACTATATTGAAATACAGTTGTCTTTATTTGTGTATATGCACACTTAAGCCAACGTGTAAAATATTTTTATCCTATAGAACCACAATTGGGTTATTTTCTTGATGATACTTCACAAAATGGCAGCTCAAATTTGAATTTGTATTTTTAAGCTGAAAAAGAAAAAGGGCATTCTGTGACATTTAAAAACTGTTCTTGCTCTCACAGTTAGAATAATTCATGTTATTCTGTTAGATATAATTTCATAGAATTCTAATCTTAAAGTTACTCTGAGACTAAGATAAATGAGACAAAGCAAGACCACTTTATATTTTTGTTCAAGTGCAGGCAGAAACAAAATCACTCTGCCACTCACAAAATAGCAAACACCTTTGCTCTTGGCCAAAATGAATAACTTCTACTTATTTCCAATTACAATTTTATCCTCTTTCTAATCTGCTCTCCCTATAGATAAGAATTATTGAGATAACTCATCATAGATAACTCATCTGCTTTCTGAGAGCATCCAATCTAGAGCCAATCCTACTTCTCTAGACCCTCCCACAAATCACAAACCAAAGCCAAAATTCTATAATCATTTTTTTTCTAACACTTCTTACTGAGACACCACAGTTACCTGTGTACGTTCTTCCTCCCTGTATTGAGTAAGAAACCTAACTTGCATAACTGTATGTGTGTGCCTGGTGCTGTTTGCCTAAAGCACTGTGACAATTGTTATTTGAAATGTCTTTCTATATTACACTATTGTTACGTGGGGTTCAGGGAGCACATTCTTCCCCTTGTGGGTTATTGCCTCACGAAGTTTAAAGAATAAACTCATAGACTAAAAGATCTAATCTAATAAAAGAGAAACATGCAAATTGACCACACCTTTGCTACACCACAAGCCACGCCCACAAGCCAATCAGAGCAACTATTTGCAAATTCCAAGATGGTGGCCAGCAGCGACGGAGCTGGAGCAAGGAGGAGGCTTGGTTGCCCCGGCGATGGATGAAGCCAAGCTTCCCGCCTGCCCTGGCCAGCTGTGGCCTCCACTAAAGGCAACAAAGTTTCAATTATAGAAGATAAATAAATCCCAGATACCTGCTTCCAGCCAGCCTCCACTGGGAGCTTGGGTGGCTGGGAGCCGTGGCCAGCCTGCAAACAGCCATCAGCCCCTCACCCAGGCTGGCCAGGCACCCAGGGGACCCCCACCCTGAAGGGGCTGTGGCCAGCCTGCAAACAGTCATCAGCCCCTCACCCAGGCTGGCCAGGCATCCCACTGAGGACCCCCACCCTGAAGGGGCTGTGGCCAGCCTGCAAACAGTCATCAGCCCCTCACCCAGGCTGGCCAGGCATCCCACTGAGGACCCCCACCCTGAAGGGGCTGTGGCCAGCCTGCAAACAGTCATCAGCCCCTCACCCAGGCTGCTGGCCAGGCCCACTGAGGACCCCCACCCTGAAGGGGCTGTGGCAGCCTGAAAACAGCCATCAGCCCCTCACCCAGGGTGGCCACGCCCTCATGTGGTGAGGGTCCCTGCTGGGGGGCTTGACCAGCCTGCAAACAGCCATCAGCCCCTCACCCAGACTAGCCAGGCACCCCAGCAGGACCCCCTTCCCTGAAGGGGGTGTGGCCAACCTAAAAACGGCCCTCAGCCCCTCACCCAGGCTGGCCAGGCACCCAGGGGACCCCCACCCTGAAGGGGCTGTGGCCAGCCTGCAAACAGTCATCAGCCCCTCACCCAGGCTGGCCAGGCATCCCACTGAGGACCCCCACCCTGAAGGGGCTGTGGCCAGCCTGCAAACAGTCATCAGCCCCTCACCCAGGCTGGCCAGGCATCCCACTGAGGACCCCCACCCTGAAGGGGCTGTGGCCAGCCTGCAAACAGTCATCAGCCCCTCACCCAGGCTGGCCAGGCATCCCACTGAGGACCCCCACCCTGAAGGGGCTGTGGCCAGCCTGCAAACAGTCATCAGCCCCTCACCCAGGCTGGCCAGGCATCCCACTGAGGACCCCCACCCTGAAGGGGCTGTGGCCAGCCTGCGCAGGTGGACATCCCCCAAGGGGTCCCAGACTGCGAGAGGGCACAGACCGGGCTGAGGGACGCCCCCGAGTGCACAAATTTTTGTGTACCGGTCCTCTAGTTTTAAATAAAAATGTGGGAGTTATAAGCCTATACAAACTGTCCCTGGGTGGGGGTCCCAAAGGGGTCTCCCTGGGGAAGGGTTCCCAAATTGGAAAACCTTCTCTCTCCCTCCCTCCCTCTCTCTCTCTCTCTCTCTCTCTCTCTCTGTAATGGGAAAAAAATCAATCTAAAAATATCTTCTGAGGCTCTTTGTCTTTGGGCTTATAAAGGCTGCAGCTCTTTGTCTGAACATGACCCTTTCTAATTGCACCCTTCCTTAATTTAGGGCCCCTGTGCTTTTCATCAGTTTCAAAGTCCAAAGCCCAAAGCCCACATGATGCCCCCTGTTTCTCTCCCCCTTATCTTGCAACATTCCTCTATCCTGTGTGAATATGTGCCTTCCTCTTGTAACATTTCTCTATCCTCCGTGAAAGTAAGATAAGCATTCTGGAGTCTTGGAGCTATCTTCTTCCCTTCACATGTGCATTCCTTTCCCATAGACCCCCCCCCCTTTTCCCTAAAACTGCCTGTCCTGTCTCTAAAATTCCTTTCATTATGATGCAATATTCAAATAAAATTATAATATTCATTGACCACCTATCAATCTTTTGGTGTGAATAAAGGTAATAGGAATCACCAAATAGATTAGATAAAATTTCTAAAACTAGTAGAGTTTGGAGTCAGGATAGGCTGAAAAAGCAAAGAAAATCCAAAATCTTAGTAGCTTATTAAAGTTTACCATTCTCATCCCATCTGTACTCTGAATCAGCAAGGGCTTTTATTCAGGGTAGTCATTTAGAGACATAGGATGATAGAGACTCATTTTTGACACATGTTCCTATGGTTAAGGAGGTCAGTAAAATAGGACTTTGTAAAATGTGCACTTACTCCTAAATCTTCTTCCAAAGGTGATGTTCCTCGCCAATCAAGATTACATGTCACAGTTGCACACTTAGTCTTTCTATCCTAAACAATTTTGTCAGACTCAAAAGACTAACTTGGAAACATCTTCACCCATTGAGAGGTTTTTACTTATAATAGGTGACTAGATGTGACATTTAAAAAAAATTATCTACTTTTGCTACGAGGCTGAATTTTTATTATACTTATTTTACTATTATTTGCATGTTATTTGACCTATTGCTTAAGGGCCTTTTCTCTTCTAACTGTAAATGACTACATCTGGGGATTTTCTCCTACTCCCTTTTAATACCATTTGAAAACTAAGCATTTATTTTCCAAATGTATATGTATCTGTTATTATCTTGTCAAAAGAATCCTACATCCACCAACTTACAATGTGAACATGCTGTTTTAAAATCTCTTCATCTAAAGTTAGAAGCTCATTGTTAGGTTATGTGCCTCTCAAGTAATTATAGGTAGGGATTTTACCACGACTGTTGTAACTGCCGATCACTGATTATCATCCTTCCATTCTCTAAAAACTGTTGTTTCACCACCTGCCACTCATTGTAATGAAAACATTCCACCTCTAGAACCATTTTATGTATCGATCAAGATAGGGTCTGTAATGTTTCTGGGAATGAATTGCCCCCAAATCTCGGTGGTTTAAACAAGCAAGTTTATTTCTCACTCCTTACCTTTACATATCAGCAAGGGGGCTCTGATCCTCATGGCCATATGAGTGCTCCCAAAAGTGGGAAAAAGTAAACCTATGAATATTGCATTTTTGCTCAGAAAAATAAAAGTCTTATTTGTGTTTATATTTTCTTGGCTAACCAAACTTACATTGTTATACCTTATTTCAAGTCAGTGGAGAAGTGGAATTCTACCATGTATAAGAGGAGAAAGAATCAGACTATTTGATGAATAGCTGAAATAAATACTATAAGTATAAAACAAACTAGAGGCTTGGTGCACAAAAAATTTGTGCACTCAGGGGGGTCCTTCAGCCTGGCCTGTGCCCTCTCACAGTCTGGGACCCCTTGGGGGATGACCACCTGCTGGTTTAGACCCGCTCCCTGGGGAATTGGGCCTAAGCTGGCAGTCAGACATCACTCTGGCAGCTCAGGAGCCCTCAGGAGATGTCCACTTGCCAATGGGGAGCAGGCCTAAGCTGCAGTTGGACATCCTTAGCGCTGCTGAGGAGGTGGGAGAGGCTCCCACCACCACCGCTGTACTGGCAGCCATCAGCCTGGCTTGTGGCTGAGCAGAGCTCCCCCTGTGGGAGC
>NW_005371410.1:8674730-8687772 GCF_000412655.1 Myotis brandtii
CCCACTGGGGTGCCTGGCCAGCCTGGGTGAGGGGATGATGGCTGTTTTCAGCTGGTCACACCCCCTTCAGTTGGGGGTCCCCACTGGGGTGCCTGGCCAGCCTGGGTGAGGGGCTGAGGGCCGTTTTCAGGCTGGCCAAGCCCCCTGGCGATGGAAGCTCCCAGCCTATCCTTTTTTCTTTTTTTTAATTTTATTCTGGGGTTTATTTACCTTCTATAATTGAAACTTTGTTGCCTTCAGTGGAGCTCAGAGCCGGCCGGGAAGCTTGGCTTCCTCCATCATTGGAGCAACCAAGCCTCCTGCTCCCTTCAGCTCTGTGGCTGCCGGCCGCCATCTTGGTTGGGTTAATTTGCATATAGTCGCTCTGATTGGCTGGTGGGTGTGGCTTAAGATGTAGTGAAGGTACGGTCAATTTGAATGTTTGTCTTTTACTAGATTAGATTATTAATCAGCTTTTTAAAATCTATATAAAACAAATTATTAATCAGCTTTTTAAAATCTATCATGCAAAATCTCACTAACTTTAAGAAGGGCAGTTCATATATAGATGTACATAATTAATTTTTAAAATATATTTTTATTGATTTCAGAGAAGAAGGGAGAGGGAGAGATAGAAACATCAATGAGAGAGAATCATTGATTGGCTGCCTTTTGCACGTCCCCTACTTGGAATCGAGCCTGCAACCCAGGCATGTGCCCTTGACTGGAATTAAACCTGGGACCCTTCAGTCTGCAGGCCGACTCTCTATCCACTGAGCCAAACCGGTTAGGGCAATAATTTATTTTTTTTAATAAAAGGAAGCCATAAGCTTAAGAAGGAAATTTGGAAATAATTCTGTGTTCTTTTTAATTATTTTTATCTTACCATTCTTTGAAATTATACTGTCAGTCCTAGTGCAGGTATTATCAAACTGTTTTCTATAAAGGATCATATGTAAATGTTTTAGGCTTTATAGGGCATATGGCTTTATTATTAACTCTCACCTCTGCATTAATATGCAAACCAGCAGAATACCTTATGTTCATGAATGGGTGTGGCTGTTTACAAAAACAGATGGATGGCTTGTCAAATTTGCCCACAAACAACATTTTGCTGACCTCTGTAATAAGAATCCATATGCATGCACAAATGAGATGTCCAGTAATGGGCAAACATAGAACAATAGACCCTTTAGATTCTGAATGCCAGCAAGACTTACACTGGAGATTTAATTGCATTACTATAGAAAAAAGTAATATGTAATTTTATGGGTAAAAACATGAAATTCTGGGGGAGTGAATATGTATGTACATCATTTTTGTATTCCCTCTTAAACATGCCATTAGTCTAATTATGAGCTTTCAAATTAAATGACTTTGTGATGAAGAAAGTATAGTATGAATATGCTATACAGATAATATTAAGGGGAACATATTTTGACATGTAATATAATAAGACAAAACAAAAAGTCAGTTTTCTAGATCTTCTAATGCAGCTGTGGGCAAACTATGGCCCGTTTGAAATGAATAAAACTAAAAAAAAAAAAGACTGTACCCTTTTATGTAATGATGTTTACTTTGAATTTATATTAGTTCACACAAACACTCCATGCTTTTGTTCCGTCCCTCCGGTCCAGTTCAAGAACCCATTGTGGCCCTCGAGTCAAAAAGTTTGCCCACCCCTGTTCTAATGGATCTCTGAAGATAACTTGCTTTCCCCCATAATCTCTCTCTGCAAATGATAGACATCTAGGTGAAATATCTCTTTGTTGATGGAACTCTTCCATCAGTGTGAAAACCCATAAGCTAAATTATGGTTTTGTACAAATTTTAAAAAATCATTCTGTTCTGCTTATAGAGATCCAATGTCTCCATGTCCATGGAAGAGAAATGAGATTGAAGTATTTAGACATTTGGCGGAATCTGATTTAGCTGTCTGTTATCAGAATCAATTGCTATAGCCTGGTAAATGGGGCAGTGAAGCATATTTGTTATAAAGAATGCCAAAATAATCAAATTAGCCAGGCACTGATTTTTAGAATCATGTCTAATTGTGCAGCACTTCTCCCTGTTAGAACTTTGATTTAGCGATACTGTAAGTAATAAAGAGTGATGTCGGTTTTACTCATTTATTTAGACCATTCTAAACTAGGAATAAAATGAGGTGGCTTGGGAAATCAGAAGTGAATACAGAAAATCATAAAATAATTGTTTCAGTGTTGGCACTTTCTAATACAGTAGAACATGCAGATAGCTTATGACCAGGAGTTCTCCCGGGGGGGGGGGGGGGGGGGTAGCCGTGTTTGAATAGAAGGCATATAGAGGAATATTTGTAGTAGTATTTCATCTTAATTCATCAATTTATTTTTAGCTATAATCATTCATTACATTATTTCTTAGTGGTTATCCTATATGTTACAATATTAATTGTTTAAAAATATATTTTTATTGATTTCAGAGAGAAAGGGAGAAGGAGAGAGCTAGAAACATCAATGATGAGAGAATCATTGACAGGCTGCCTCCTGCATGCCCTCTACTGGAGATTGAGCCCACAACTTGGGCATGTGCCCTTGACTGGAATTGTACCTGGGACCCTTCAGTCCACAGAATGAAGCTCTATCCACTGAGCAAAACTGGCTAGAACTACAGTATTAATTCTTAACTTATAATAGACTTCTTAGAGTTAATATTGTACCATATTATATAAAACTAGAGGCCCAGTGCACGGATTCATGCACCAGTGTAGTCCCTCACACTGGTGCATGATCAGGGCTGGGGAGGGACCACGGGAGGGATCCAGGGCATTTCGGCTCATCTCGCCCAGTCCTGATCAGCCAGACCCCAGCAGCAAGCTAACATACCAGTCAGAGAGTCTGCCCCCTGGTGGTTAGTGCACATTATAGTGACTGGCCGAATGGTCGAATGAATGGTCAAACACCTAGCATATTAGTTTTTTATTATAAAGGACTATATAGGACATATAAATATTAAGCCAATATAACTTAATTTATTCTCCATTTTTGTGCTGTTTTGATACATATTTTGCATCAGAAAGCTAGTTGTCTTTTAAAAATTTTTAGATGACACTTTCATACTTACTCACATATTTACCATTTTCGGTGCTTTTCTGTCAATCCTCAAGATCATATTTCTCATTTGATGTAATTTTTCTTCTTCCTGAAAATCTTCATATGTCATTTCCTAGAGTGCAAGTCTACCCAGTAGCAGGGTTTTACCTTTCATTTATCTGAAAATGTCTTTATTTGGGCTTCACTTTTGAAAAATATTTTCACTACATATAAATTATTTTTGACAGGTTTTTATCCCTTTCATCCCTTTTAAAGATATCATTCCATTGTCTTCCAGCCTCCATTGTCAGTGATGAGAAGACAGCTATCATTTTTACCCTATTCCTTTGTATGAGATGTGTCTTTTTACTCTAGATATTTTCAAGGGACATCTCTCCCTCTCTCTCTCCCCTGCTTCAGCAATTTGCCTATGATATGTTTACTTGTTATGTTCTCTTTATTCATACTGCTTAGGGTTTGCTGAATACCTTGGATTTTTATGTTTATGTTTTCATATTTGTTACCTAATATTATAAAGTTTCAGACATTGTTTTGTTTCTTTAAATATCTCTATGGACTCACTTTTTCTCCTCTTTTTTTTATAGATTCCAATTATAGATATGTTTACTCATTGATGTTGTCCCATGAGTTACAGAGGCTCTTTTCCTTCTCCCTCTTCCTATATAATAAAAGGGTAATATACAAATAGACCGAGTGGCAGAACAACCAAACAATCAATCAAAGTGTAATATGCTAATGATATGCTAAGGCTGCTCAATTGCTCACTATGATGTGCACTGACCACCAGGGGGAAGACAGTCAACTGGTCGACCAGTCACTATGATGTGCACTGACTACCAGGGGGTAGACACTCTAACTGGTAGGTTAGCTTGCTGCTGGGGTCCAGCTGATAGGAACTGAGTGAGACAGGACAGACACGCCCTGGAGATGGGGATGCCCTGGAGCCCTCACATGGTCCCTCCCTGGCCGGATCGTGCACTGGTGGGGTCCCTCAGCCTGGCCTGCGCCCTCTTGCAATTCAGGACCCCTTGGGGGATGTCAGAGAGCTGGTTTCAGCCTGATCCCACAGGCCACTCCCCTTGGGAGGGTTCCAGATGCAGGGCTCATGGCTGGCAAGTGCTGCTGCGTCAGCATGAGCCTCTCCCCATCGGGACTGATTGGACATGAGCCCGCGGCAGGCACAGTGGGACGGGGATGAGTGGGAGCAGCAGGTAGGAACTGCATGCGGTATTGGACTGTGAGATTCGGCCCAATCCCTGCAGACCACCCAGAGGGACCCCACCCATGTACTAATTCATGCACCGAGCCTCTAGTTATATATATTTGCAGATAGTGCATTTTTGTCATTTGCCTTTAAGTTGACTGATCCTTTTGTTTTTTCCATTTTGTTAACTTTATTTAAGGTAGTGTACTTTTCAGTTCTGCCTTTTCTATTTGGCTGTCTTTTACAATGTCCTTATCTCTCTCTTTTGACATTCTACAAACCCTTTAACGTTGAAGTCTTTCTCTTTTTTTAACTCCAGGAAATTTACCTGGCATTGCTTAAAATACTTGCCTGTGCATTAAAAAACAAAGAAACACAGTTTTTCACTTTCTGAGAATATTTTTATCTTTTCTTTTCAATTTTTAATATTCTTTTTCTTCCTTGTTTCCTTTTGGAACAATTCTTCAATCTAATAGATTACTACTCATTTAGTTGCATATGTCCCCCTATTTTACTCTTAAAATTTTATTCTAATATTTTTACTTGGCGCTTTTTTTGTTTCATCCTGTCAATATTTTTCTCTCTCTCTTAATATAATTATTGATATTTCTCCCTTTTAATAAAGAAAACACACACACACACACACACACACACACACACACACACACACACATATGCTAATTATAATGAGTAAAAGACTTGTGGCCCCAAACCATCTGAAAAGGTGCATAAGCCCAGCCAGCATGGTTTAGTGATTGAGCATCAACCTTTGAACCAGGATATCATGGTTCAATTCCCAGTTATGTGGGTCAGGGCATATGCCTGCGTTACGGGCTCCATCCCCAATACGGGGTGTGCAGGAGGCAGCCGATCAATGATTTTCTCTCATCACTGATGTTTCTATCTCTCTCTCCCTCTCCCTTCCTCTCTGTAATCAATAAAAAATATGTTAAAATAAACAAAAAGGTACTTAACATGTTTAGTCTTCAGTATGCATACAAATTAAATTTAAAAATGAGAACTTATTTCACATGAGGAAGATTAGTTAAAAATGTAAAAACTTCCATCATACAATGTTGGCAAAGGCATGGATTAATTGGAACTCTCAGTATATACTAATAGGAATATAAATTACTACAACTACTTTGCCAACCATTCTGGCTATTTTGTATAGTGTTAAGTATATACATACTCTATGACCCAATTCTCAGAAAAATTAAAACATGTCTGGAAAAAAAATAACTTAAACATTTTTGCAGGAAATTTCATAGAAGCTTTTTATTTTGTTTTCAACAATAGCCCCAAACTGGAAACTGTCCATAAATCAGAGAATTGATAAACAAATTATGATTTGAACTACTAATAAATCTGACAGTATGCATGAATCTCGGAAGCCTAATGCTGAGTGAAAATGGGCAAACACAGAGTGCATATACTGTATGATTCCATATATATGAAATTCTGGAATATGCTGTACAATTCTAAAGGGATAGAACTAAGAACTATGGGTAAAGGAAGACTGCTTTTACGGGGACTCACGAACACATTTATGGAAATAATGTATGTATATATTGATTGAGGTGCTAGTTACATGGGTGTACACACGTATCAAAACTTATCAAATTATACACTTAACTCCAAACACACACGCATGCACACACACTCCCAGTTTATGAGATGAGTCTCTGAGAACAAATCCTGATATCTTATTTCTATTTCCTCTCTCAGCAGTATTTTTTTATGAAAGTTAAAATAAATTGAAATACAGATCTGTTTCCAAGAGTACCATATTAGTGGATCTTATCCTTTTTCTGGTCTAATTTGAACTTTCACAGAGTTCATACCCTTTTGGAGTGACTAATCCATAATTATGCCCCAAACTTCATGCATTTCAATTGAATGGCATTACTTATTTCTTAATCATTTAGGCCCAAATGTGTAGAGCTCTTCACAGTTTCCTATTATGTTCCATTTACCACATACCCACTTAGCCACAGGGCGTATTGAACCCCTTCTGTGTTTAGTTGTAGCTTCCTCTACCACAAGCCTCCCGTGCAATTTTGGCTGATTAGTAATTCCAGTTAGTTCACAGTCCCTTCCTTTCTCTAGACCATTTATGAAAATTAAAATCAGCAGAAGCCCAAGTACTAATTTCAGCAGGATGTCCCATAAGTATGTTCGCAATATACGTGTGTCTATTAAACAAGGAAGTGATGTAAAGGAAAATATCTACTTGAGTAACTGTTGGTGGGAAGTAGAGGATGAGGTTCAAGAGTTGACAGAATGGTATACATCCAGAATGCATAGCAACTAAGAAACCCTGCTGTTGGAAGCCCAAGTTGAAAAGGGAGTTATTGTGGGGAAGATAATTATTAGGCTGGAACATTCAGGCACTTCCAGGTAGCACAGGCAGTGTGATCACCCTGTGGGAAAGCATTTTATTAAAGAGGTGGGGAGCCAGGATGACAGAGAGGAAAAGGTGTTAATGAGGTTGTTTGGTGGATTTGAAGATGCTATTGAAGATCTAACAGAGCAGGTGCAATAGACAGCAGGGCTTATATGATGCTGGATCAGTTTTTCTTGCAGCTCAGCACAGAGATATTTAATGTCTGTAATACTTTAAGAAAGAGGGAAAAGGCTGTGCATTTGAAACCACCTCTCATATAGCTCTCATCCCAAGTTATACAGGAATTCATGTTTCAGAGAATGGCATGACTGATTACACCAAATTGGTATTTGTGAAATATATTTAATCATCCAAGGTAGAAGGTAAAACCCTTCTACATTTTATAACCATTTTCAATCAGCCAAAAGTCAGATTCTTCCCTTAAATACTTCTCAGATCATTCTCTACTCACTAACCCCACCATCTCTACCTTTGTTTAGAACCTATTCATGTCTCATATGATCTGTTGAAAAATTCAGAATTTGTCTTTTACTCTGTTATTTAATCCACAGAACTTTCAATGATGACAGAGAAGTTGACGATATACTACAATTTCTTCTACATTTACTGCTTACTGCTACTTATTTAACAGTAACAATAAGCAAAGTGCTTTATGTACATTTCTTTAATTTTTCTGGATTACACATTGAATCATATTATTATCTTGTATTACAATTGGGGAAATAGTAAGTTGAATGACTTACCAAAGATAACACATATCTAGTACATGGGATCATATATTCTACTAGAGGCCCAGAGGAGGCACCCTGCGGGCTGCCGTGGGAGTCAGACTGCACCCGCGCTGCGAACGGCCAGGACCCGCGCATGACTAGTGCAGTGCTGGCAGCCATGGGAGTCAGGCCTGACTGGTGCCGCAGGCAGCCTGGACCCGTGCCTAACTTCCACCCCAGGCCTCCCCGGCTCCCCTGCCTGTGTCCACTCTGGGCCGCCAGAGCCACTGTGCTGGCTCGGGCAGGCCCCCCTGTGTCTGTCTCCGTCTCTGCTTTGGGCCTCACCTGCGTGCACAACCTCCTCTTGTCTGGTCGTGACCCATTATGGTGTCCTGGCCTAATTTGCATATTACCTCTTTATATGTACAGATTAGCTTCTTAGTGCTAATGTAACAAACTAGCATGAACTCCATGACTTAAAACCATACCACATGTATTATCTTATAGAGTTTTGGATGTTAGAAGTCCAAAATGGGTCTCAGTGGGCTGAAGTCAAGATGTTGGCTGTGCTTTTCTGGAAGCTCTGAAGGAGGATCTATTTTATAGCCTTTTCAGACCTGTAGAAACAGCTCTCATTCCTTGGTTCATGGCCTCCTTCAATCTTCAAATTCAGCAATGGCCAATCAATTCTTATATTGCATTTATTCTGACATAAACTCTTCTGATTCCCTCTTCTACATTTAAAGAACCTTAGTAATTACACCAGGCCCATCTGTGTAATACAGAGTAATCTCTTTATTGTAAGGTCAGCTAATTAGCAGCCTTAATTACCTCTTGCTATGTAACCTAATATATTCATAGGTTCTCAGGATTATTAGAACATATGCGTCTTTGGAGATCAATTATTCTGCCTCCTACAGACATAAACTGAGGTCTCTTAGCGTTTGCATTACTAACACTACCCGATTTTAGCAGTACCATTACAACATAGAAATATGATTGTGCTGTAGCCCTGCTTCAAAAACATTAATGACTCCAAATAATATGAAGTGTTAACTCAGCAACGCAGCATGTGAAATCCTTCAGAATTTAGACTCAACATATTTTCCTAGACAAGGTTTTCCACACTCCCCATCATGTTATTACAAATAGCCAAGTGGATATACTCTTCACTAAATTCATTTTTTATACCTCCATAAATGTATGCAATCTAATCTGTGTCATATTCTCTGTCATTTTTTCATCTAAAAATTCCTGTTAATTCTTTAAGGATGGGACTCAAGTACCAATCCTTTTATGTAGCCATCTTTGACACTGTGGGGACAGATTAAGTCTCTCCTCAATGTGCTCTTTAGAATTGTGGATATTCTTCTTTTACATAGTGTAATTGTCACACTGCTGGATTTTTATTACATACATTAGAGGCCTGATGCACGAAATTCGTGCAAGAGTAGGCGTCGCAGCCTTGGCTTCATCCGGAAGGCCGTCCCGAAGGTCATCCGGAAGGTTATCCAGATGGTCATTCTGCTGTTTGGCCGTCCGGTCGATTTGCATATTATTCTTTTATTATTATAGATAGGTCCCCCACTAGGTGCTAGGGGTATCAAGTTCGAGGCCATAACTTTTTGTCTTTCTATTTTAAAAAAAAAAAGAAGAAATTCTTAGAACAAGATGGAAAATAGACTAAATGAATAAGCAAACCCAAGAAAGTAATAATAGATTATGCCTCCAAACTTTTTATTTTTAAAGTTGTAAATTTTGTTTCTAATTGTAATTTTTGTAAATCCTTACCCCTTGTAGGAGTAGCTAGAAGAGTTAACTAAACTTTGAAAAGGCAGTTCATGAACAAATACAGTGATTTTTACCAGATGGCCATTTAATACACAGAGATATGTACATGTGTATGAGAGTGTGTGTGTGTGTGTGTGTGTGTGTTCATGTGCATGTGCATGCTTTAAGAAAAAACAGACTAATAATTGAAAAATAAATTAACTTGGAAAAATAAATTTCATATTAACTTCAGAATCCTGGTAAGAAGAGTTTAGTATATTATATTTATACAAATATATAATACTTATGGATAATTTTGCCATTCTAACAGATACAATACTATAAATTTTATATAAGAAATTTCTCTAAGAATCCATTCAATGGTTTAATTCTATTATTTTTATATCTTTTTCCCAGATACAGGTTTATAATATCTGTAAACAATTTTTATCCAGTTTAAATTTTAAAATTTTGGTAAAAGTTATTAAATAAATTTTAAAATTTTGGTAAAAGTTATTAAATAAATGAAGCTCGCTCAAATGAGGACAAGCTGAGGTTATTTGTTCAGGGCTTGTCTGGCAAAGGAGCCAGCCACCATTACTTGTGTCTGACAGAGGCTCAAAGGTAGGACAGAGAGTGGTAAAAGTTTAGAGTGAAAAAAGGGAAAGATGAAAACTTTGTTTATGGAATTAATAAATGAATTATAAGGACTTCTCCAACCAGTAACAGCACCCCAGTACTGGGGGTGGGTGAAGGGGCTCGCAAGAGTGTTTGCAGAATACCTTTGGTAACAGATAAGAGAAGTGCAGTGCTTGAATATAAAATCTCCAACCACTGAGATTTGTGATAAGCATCTACAACACAAAATTGTGAGTGCTAGTCCCATTTTTTCTCTTCCACTCATTTATTTGTTCTAGATGAGGGCTTTTAAAAAAATGTATCTTTATTGTTGGAAGTATTACAGATGTTCCATTTGTTTTATGTTTTTCCCCCCATTAACCACTTACACATCATACCTGCTCCTCCCAAGCTTTCACCCCTCTATTGTCTGTGTCCATGGATTATGCATATCCTATCTAATAAAAGAGTAATATGTAAATTGACCAACACTCCAACGACAAGATGGCCACCCCCATGTGGTCAAAGATGGCCACCACAAGATGGCCTGCCGGGGAGGGCAGTTGGGGGCAACCAGGCCTGCAGGGGAGGGAAGTTAGGGGTGACCAGGCCTGTAGGTGAGGACAGTTAGGGGTGACCAGGCTGGCAGGGGACAGCAGTTAGGGGTGACCAGGCCAGCAGGGGAGGGCAGTTAGGGGCAATCGGGCTGGCAGGGGAGCAGTTAGGCGTCAATCAGGCTGGTAGGGAAGCGGTTAGGGGCAATCAGGCAGGCATGCAGGTGAGCGGTTGGGAGCCAGCAGTCCTGGATTGTGAGAGGGATGTCCCAAATTGGAGAGGGTGCAGGCTGAGCTGAGGGACACACACACACACCCACCCCCTTGCACGAATTTCATGCACCGGGCCTCTAGTATGCATATAAGTTCCCAGGTTAATTATTCTCTTCCCAGCCCCCTACCCTGCCTTCCTTTGGAAATTCATCAGTCTGTTCCATGGTTCTATGTGTCTGGATCTATTTTAGATGAGAACTGTGACCAGAAAGCAAGATCTTCTCAGTAGACTAAATGAGATTTTGCAGAATCTGTGTTCTGGATTTCATTATCTTCAGTTCTGGTTCTGAGAGTTTATTTTCTTTTGACTGTCTTTGACAGAGAGAAATCAAGGTGTAACACATAGGCCTGGTTATGGCTCTTCAAGAGGATTTCAGAGGTAACAATTGGCTCAGGGTTCCAACTTATGGCAAAAATCGCATTACGTCGCGCTGTAGGAACAGATCTCTGACGTAACCCGAGGACCTACTGTATATATAATTTGTGATGTGTGCATGTGTATTTATATACTGATAACATCCAGAATTGATAAACATGTAATGAAAGTGAAAATCTTGTTATAGTTTTGTTGGAAGTATAATTCAGAACAAACTTTTTGAATAACAAGTTATTAATATGAATTAAAAATATAAATAAATTAATACCTTTATACTCTGCAATTGCATTTCCATGACTAATAATATCCTATGAACCCAAGGTTTAATTAATAAAGTTGTTCATTAAGAATATTCAAGTTAAAAAGTAAAAGCAATATTGCAGGACTTAGGTGGAATATAATTATATCCCATTGCCACGAAGTTTCCCTGTCCTAAACCTCTGAGGTCACCACTATTTATAGTTCCTTAAGTTATCATCAAGAATTATTTTACGCCTTAGCGGGTTTGGCTCAGTAGATAGAGTGTTGGCCTGTGGACTGAAGGGTCCTGGGTTCAGTTCTGGTCAAGGGCACATGCCCAGGTTGCAGGCTCAATCCTCAGTAGGGGACATGCAGGAGACAGCCCATCAATGATTCTCTCTGATCACTGATGTTTCTACCTCTCTCTCCTTCTCCCTTTCTTGCTGAAATAAATAAATAAAAATAATTGTTTTATGCACACACACAGACACATGTGCATATGTATATACAAACTTATAAATATAAGCAGGATTATACTATTATATTAGGGCATATTTTCCTAACTTATTCTTTAGGAATGGTCATATAGTATTCTACATATGAAAATACCAATAATTTATGTAACCAAAGCCAAACAACTTATATAACCAATTCAGTATTGAAATTTAGCTTATTATAGCTTTTTGCAATAATATACTATGCTGCAATAAATACCTGAATGTATGTATAATGAGGATATTTACAAGCTTGAAGGTTCAATGGCTTCCAGAAATAAAATTGCTGTGGCAAAAGGTATATGCCTTGAGGATATGAATAGATATCACTAAATTTCCTTTAAAAACTTGCACCACTTTCTAGTCCTATCAGCACTATATGGAAATACCCCTTTTCTAAGCACTCTTTGGAGCTTACTATTGCCAAATTTTATTTTGCCAATCTAACAGAAAAAAGAACCTCAATTTTATTTTTTTTATTTTTTTTTCATTCTTTTATTTAACTCTTTTATTTTTTTATTTTTTTTATTTTTTTTAAATTAAATCTTTATTGTTGAGGTTGAGGAATATGCATGTGATTTTCCATTGTAATTTATTTTTCTCTAGTGAACATATTTGTGTCTTCTTTCTCATTTTTTTAAAAATCATTTTGTTATCTGTGTGAAAGGACTTTGAATGTTGAGAAATTTAATTCTTGATCTCTCATATGCTACAAATATTTTTCTTATTTTATTATATATATTCTGATCTTCATGTAGAATGTTTTAATCATACAGATTAAAGCTTATTAATCATACGGACAGTTAATTCAGAAAATCAAATTGCACGTTATACAAAACAATTCTTCTGATTTAAGATCAATCATTTTAAGTCATTTTAAATTTTTTAACATAGCCTTAGTATCTGCATTTGGTATAAAATTTAATATATACCTCAAATATATGTTGTATTTTGCCTTTTTTAACATTACACTTATCATTAAACTTATCATTTAACATTAAACTTACTTTAAGATTTATGAAATAGTAGACTTGTTTATTTTCTTCTTTTGTACAATGTTTATAGCAAGTTATTCCTTAAAGAATCATAAGAACTTCTAGAAAATTAAAAAATCAAGTACAGGCAACACTCACAGCTTTATTAAACTTGTTTTGAAGTTTTTGGGGGTGACCTTCATGTAAATTCTCTCAGTAGCTGATACTCATGGCCTAGAAGTATGCATGTACACATGTGTTCAATTTTCTCTTTACAAGTAATATTTTATTTTTTTAATTTTTATTGTTCAGATTATTACAGATTTCCTCTCCTCCCCCAAAGCTCCCCTCCAC
>NW_005371410.1:8689100-8771789 GCF_000412655.1 Myotis brandtii
TTGGTATCACTGGGAGGAATTGACCTCCAGGCCAATTGGCTATGAGGACCAGCTGTGTCTGCAATGGAAGAGCTGCTGTGCAGGGTCCCCTTATGCAACAGGACTTACTTCAGTGGGGCTTTGGTGCTCACTGAGTCTGCCCCTTTAGTGTGTCACTTATGAATGTGAAGAGTTGTAATCTGGTATGGTTTCACCCTGACCACTGGGTACACTGGCTCTTGGATCTCCAAGGAGGTGCAAAGTCAGCCACTGGCTGGGGCCACCCAATAGGAGCTACAGAGAGATCTGCAGATTTCTTCTCTTTGTTTGGGGTTTGGAAGTGCCCAAATGAGGCCCAGCTGTGAAGCAAGACAGGCTGCTGCGGTGCTGGCTTTTGCCTTCTTCTTTTTTTTTTTCTTTTTTGATTAAGGTATTACATATGTGTCCTTATTGCCCCATTGTCCCCCACACCCCCACTCATGCCCTCATCCCCCTGGTGTCTGTGTCCATTGGTTAGGCTTATTTGCATGCTTTGGTTGTGGGGTAAGGGGGAGAGATCAAACAAAGGACGTCCCCTTATGCAACAGGACTTACTTCAGTGGGGCTTTGGTGCTCACTGAGTCTGCCCCTTTAGTGTGTCACTTAAGAATGTGAAGAGTTGTAATCTGATATGGTTTCACCCTGACCACTGGGTACACTGGCTCTTGGATCTCCAAGGAGGTGCAAAGTCAGCCACTGGCTGGGGCCACCCAATAGGAGCTACAGAGAGATCTGCAGATTTCTTCTCTTTGTTTGGGGTTTGGAAGTGCCCAAATTCTCCCCGTATGTGTCTGCATCCCCCAAAGTCTTGCTGGGCACTGGAGGTCAGAGCAAGCGGGAGCTTGTATCTCCCTCCTGATTAAAAAAGCGGCACACCTGGGTGTCAGCCCGTTCCCTGCGTGCCTCTGCACCTCCTACTAGTCTCAATGTGCTTTCTTCTTTACCTCTCTAGTTCTACTTCCACTCAGCTATCTTTTCTGCAGCTCTGGATGATAGCTGTTTGTATTTTAGTTGTAATTTTGATATGGTTGTGGGAGGCAGCAAGTACAGGTGTTTACCTATGCCACCATCTTGGTTGAGACTATAAGTACTTTTTTAAAGTTTTCAATGTGGATTTGAATTTTCTGTTTCAAATTCTGAGGCCCAGTGTTATTTTCACCATGCTATTTTTGGTACTTTATTACATATCATTTTCTATGCCCATAGAAGTCTTTCATCCTTTCGTGTTCTTTCCTAGCCTTAGCCACTTGGAAAGTGCATTCCATCAGGTATCATGTTTTCCATGAAAACACATACAGACCTTTGTACACGTTGTAATGCCTTCTTCATGGCAAAAATGCTATTTTTTATATTTTGGGTTTACATATATTCTAGTTGACTATTGGTTACTTGAAGAAAGGAAAGGATACTATTTAAATATATTTTTATGTTTTTTTCAAACTAGCCATACCCTTCCATATATTAGGAACTCATGGCAAAGACAGCTAGTGACCTACCAACTATCCATCCTCTTTATCAGACTCCAAATTTTATCCTGGTCCATTGCTACAAGAAACAAATGTTACATTTCCAATCTCTATTGAAGCTAGATGTGGCCAAGTACACATAATTACGGGAGGGAATTCTGGGAAGGTTATTTCAAAGGATACGACTCAGTGGAGAGGGACATCATTTTTAATCCTATTCTTTCTTTTTCATTAGACTGGCAACTCAGATGTGAGAATCAGAGCTTCAGCAGCCATCTTAACCTTGAGAATGGACGCCACATGGTAAGAGGGTGAAGTAGACTGTTATGTGGAAGAGCCAGATCCAGAATACTAAAAGCTAATATAATAGACCAGAAAGAGTTACATTTATTTTTTTTAACATAAGAAATTAAATCCTGGAGTGTTTAAAGAATGATATTTTGGCATTCTGATATTCTCAGTCAAATTCAATCTATAATTGACACAGCTAAATTGAAAAAAAAAACACCCAAAAATGTTGTTACATGCAACATTCATTTATTGTGTATATGTGCAAGATAAAAGAAGAAAAAAGGCATGACTGTAATGAATTTTTTTATTTAGTACATAATTGTCACCTGGTGGTTTGACAAAATAAGAACTGAAAATTAACAAAACATTCCTGAAAGTAGTAATATAGCACCATTGTGATACATGGGCTGTCATTTGACAGAGTTGAGTGTGAATTTTTGGAAATGCTCTCTTTTGGCTTTTAGAATAATATCATTACCAGTGACAACTTCTAATATGTGACTTTTTCTTAGTTTTCCTATTTGAATCCACTTCCTCCACATGCCTTCAAATGCTATGTCTTCTTAGAGCTTCATTCTTGACCTTTTCTCACTTAGTATACTGTTCAAAAGATGAACTCTTCAGCTGACAGAATACCAACTACGGAATTTGGGGGTTTATGGGACAAGATAGAGACTTGTATGTCTAATTTGCTAATGAGTGTCCTTTAGGAATTTCAAAATCACCCTGGATATAAAGATCTCATTTATTTCTATTTTCATTCTCTGTCCCAGCCTCTTCAAACTTCTTCTCCTATAATATCCCCTATTTTGATTATTTGTACCACTGTCCTTATCAAACTAGAATCTTAACCTTTAACTTTTTCTCTCCTATTTTTGACTAATTAGTCAGTAATTGCTACTCTTTGACTTTTTCTCTCCCATTTATGACTAATTAACCAGTAATTGGAAGCTGGATTCTTTACTTCCTCCCTATATAATGGACTTTTGAATTTGATTATTCATTACTGAAGCATCCTCATTACCAACTTTCTGACACCTATTTCTCCCCAGAGCTCATTCTTCGATCATGATTCATGGCATATTTTCAAAAACCAAATCAGGTAAGCCCTGGCTGGATGCTCAGTAGGTTGGAGTGTCATCCTGTACACCAAAAGGTTGAAGGTTCTATTCCCAGTCAGGTGCACAAGATGGGTGATTCCCTTTCACATCAATGTCTCTCTTTCCCCTTCCTCATTCTTTAAAAATTAATAGAAACATATCTTCGGGTGAGGATTTAAAAATAAAGGTGGGCATAGCTAAATGGTTAGAGCACTGGATGCTCAGTTGGTTGGAGTGTCATCCTGTATACCAAAAGGTTGAAGGTTCTATTTCCAGTCAGGTGCACAAGATGGGTGATTCCCTTTCACATCAATGTCTCTCTTTCCCCTTCCTCATTCTTTAAAAATTAATAGAAACATATCTTCGGGTGAGGATTTAAAAATAAAGGTGGGCATAGCTAAATGGTTAGAGCATCAGCCCTTGCACCAAAGTATCACCAGTTTGATTCCTGGTCAAGGACATATTCCTAGGTTGCAGGTTTGATCCCCAGCCCAGTCAGCCCATATAGGAGGGAAACAATGTAAACAATGTTTCTTAAATCAATCAATCAATCTCTCTCTCTCTCTCTCCCCACTCTCTCTAAGAAAATTTTAAAAAGTAAATTCAAAATATAGTCAATATAGTCATATTGTTTGGTTGCTCATTGTCAGAACCCAGTGTTCAAATTCTTGGCAGTGTCATGAACACAATAACATATTTTCAGTGATAGGTTCTATGCCCCAGCCAAACTGAGCTTCCTCAAACACATTGAGTCCTTTCATGCTTTTTGGTCCATTCTCTTTCCTCCACAAAAAGGTTTCTTTTTTTCCACTTTCTTTGTCTACTATACTATTCTTCATAATTCCAAATTCATATTAAAAGTTACTTTTCCTGCAATGCCTTAATTCTCCTAGAAAGTTGTTTTTCCCCTATCTATGTAACATAAACTTTAGAATAGCACCTATTATTAACTATGATTTTATGACTGTCACCCATCCATAGTGAACTTGATATTCTTGAGGAAATTGATATTTTTAAAGTATTATATTTCATATTTCTCTGAGATTTAAAGAAAGATACTCAACATATTAATTTAAAATATCTCTTTTTCCTTTTTTCTATACAGGATAAAATAGATATATAGTCAGTTATTAGATTTATAAGGCAGGAATTCAGGAATGGTGCACAGGGATATAAATTCTTCTTTAAAAATATTTTTACTCCATGTATTCATGAAGATGTGCTACAACTTTTGAATCGACCTGTAGAAACCATCTATAGCTTTTATTAAAGAAAAATTCATTCATGTTATCTAAGTTTAATGACTGCATGACTAAGCCCACTGCACTTAAAGCAAATATGTAAAAGAAAATTGTACCTACAGGTCAAATTGTCCTGATTATTATGACATTTCACTGTCTATGGAATTTAAAATGGGTCTTTTCATCTGAGTTTCAAAGTTTGAAGAGGCTGATCTGCAAGTTTCCCTTTTGTCTGCACTGATTGTATTGCTCCTGAAAAAGACTATGTTTTTAGCTTTGAAGTCTAGAACTGATTTAGCTAAAGAAGAGGATAAGAGGAACAGCTTCAGTTGGGATTTCATTTACAGAACAACCTGACCTGATTTTGAAGCTGAATGAGTGGAAGGGAGACAATTTTGAATCCCTGTTAATATCATTTGGATGACAAGGGCACTGTTCCTCTAAAAACAGAATCAACCAAAGCAACAAGAATAAAAATGGAACCAACAAAACTTTCACAAAAGCCTAATTGCAGTCATCCATAGTTAGGTTTTTTTAATCATACCAAGCATCTTACAGAGTCTAAGAAAAAAGCCAGAGAATTCCCCATAGTAAATCCCTATACCCCCTTCTCAAATAAGTCCATTCCTGTATAAAGCATGATGATTTTCTCAATAATAACCCCTGCCATTTCTTTTCTAAGAAACGTTTGCCACATCAAAATTAATTCAAGTAAAAAAACAAAATAGGCTATAGTATTTTACCATATATGAGGTTATGCTTGTGTTTCAGCTTGATAATATGACTTCAAGGAAACACCTATTTTAAAAATAGATGGATTTGGAAAACAAAATAGGCTATAGTATTTTACCATATATGAGATTGTACTTGTGTTTCAGCTTGATAATATGACTTCTTCAAGGAAACACCTATTTTAAAAATAGATGGATTTGGACCCTAAAAGTAGCATTTTTTACACCCAAATTTTCTGTTTCTTTTACAAGCTAGTACCATATATCAACACCCATTTTATACTAGCTTAGGGGCAAAATGATTATTTGTTTAAAGCTATTCATAATATCTAATTCTGCTTCATACATTTAAACATTTAAAAGAGAAATATAATGCATTATGTGCATTGTCCAATCCCAGTTACAATGCTCAGTTATGAAAAGATATCTTAATAAAATTTTATTTTTAATCATATAATAGTGTCAAAAACATCTTGAGCTGTATGTTTTAAGAATCAGCTTTTTGGAAACATAGATGTAACTATGTAAGTTAAAGAATTGTGCTTATGTATGAGCATAAAAGTGATAACAAATGCAAAAAACCACCAAAATATGCATGGTTATGATACCTTAATTTTAGATTTTATTTTATTAATATAAAACTATACTTCTTGTTATTTTAAGTATTTTTCCACTGAATTACATTTTGTCTTATATGAATAGTATGAATCTTCCTTAATAAGTAAAACTTTATAAATTGGTAGACTGACTAGACAAAGGGACAATGGTCAGACCATCTATAAAAATAGAACTGTGACCCACAACTTTCAACAACTAGCCCCCAAGCCAAATAACTACCAGCAATGACCAATCCAGGAAGTCAAACAATAATCACTGTGACAAGCAGCCCTAAATGGCCAGGACTTGAGGAAAAAATGATAGCTTCCCTAATTTTTGCCTCTACATCCAACTTAGGACCAACTGGAAAAAGCCAAATGTGCTCCCCTAACCAATTACATACATGTCCTGATTTTAGTTAGCCTCCCTCCAACTCCTCCTTGCCAAAAGCTTCCAGTCAGGTATACCTGAAGCCTTGTCTCTTTTTCTACTATAAACATTCCCATCCCTCTGTCTTCCTTGGAGTCTCTGAATTGACATAGTTAAAGGAATATACTAGTACTTCCAAAAAATGAAAGGTATTTTTCTAGGTAGGCTCTTTCATTCTTGTGGAAATGGCAGTTGAAACTGGTACTAGTAATTGTTATTAGTAAGGGTAAAAGGAGATCAGTTTTCTTTGAGGAATTCAAGGTCATGCTATAAAATGTAGTGAAGTATTTTTTAAATGGTAGGAACATTTTTATTCAGTTATTATAATAATATCAACACATTTTGCCAGTAAAATGGCAAAATATGAAGAAAAAACAGATCAAAACCATGATAAAGAGAACAGTTAAAACACAGGTTATCTTTATCTATTTACATAAGGTCATTGAAATCTATTACTTTTCACTTTGCTTCCCCAAGGTTAAATAACTACTCTAATAAATTCATTGGTTGTAATTTTCATAAATGCTTTTTATAGTTTCACATCATAGTGTGTATCTGTGAATATTATTTAGTATTGCTTAGCAGGTTTTTAAAATTCATATATTTATTTAATTTTTTAAATTGTTATTGCTTTACAGACTCTTCATATTATTAAATATAACTAATTTTAACTACAGTATAATATTCAAACCTATCAATATATGAAATCCATTATTCTAATAATGGGAGTTTTTATTTTTTCAAATTTTTTGTCTATTAACAATGCTTCAATAAATCTTGCACATTTCTTTGTGTTCACATTTCACATGTGAGAGAATTTCTCTAGTGGCCATACTGACTAGTGGAGTTTCCGGGCTTTCAATATTACTTTAGTGTAATATTGTAAAATTACTTTTAAGTACTTATATTAATTATCCTAAAATCAACTGTATATCCTTTTAAAATTTAGTTAATCCCATGGTTGTTAAATATATGCCACTGTCATTTTGATTTGCATTTTCCTACTGAAATGATATCATTTTATATATTTGTTAGCAATTCACAATCTCTGGAAAAAGTCATCTGACTCTTTCCTGTTGCACATTTATCTTTTTAATAAGATTGGTTTGTAAAAGAAATTTCACTGGACAAAGTTTAACAGCTAAGCAAGACTTTGTTCAAGTCTATTGCAATAGAGGCGAGATTGAACTCAACTCCTCTGAAACATTATAGGGAAGAGATTTTAAGCCCTGGAATGAGCTACTGGAAAAAAGCTAGAGGACGTTATGGATGAGATTCTAAGAAAAGGGAGGTTAGGGACCTCTAGTCGGGAAGAAATTGGTCTAAAGCTTAGTTAACCAGAATAGGGGGTGAATGGATTTAAATAGGGGGTGAGTTTTAGAATACCCACATTTTCCCAGATACAAGACCAATCTAATTTTTGTCCTTTGAGACTACTGTGCTTATTTGTTTGGTTGCTTATTTTCTCTCATGTAGATGTTAATATCTAAATTTATAATCATAATGTCAAAAAAATCACCCATTTACCCAACTCCCCCAAACAAGCACAATATTGACTTTCCCCACTTTTTTGCTCTTTATTCCCCAAGTCTATGATCTATTTATTCAATGTTGGAGTACTTTCTAAAAACAAAACTAGCAATTGAGCAAATATGTCCTGGTGTCTTCCAGCAAACTGAAATCTTATAAAAACTTATCTCAGATACATTTTTGACAAATGAGTGCCTGGCTGTCATCACCCTATTGCATTGCCACCCCCTTTTATCTTGCTGCTTTGCAGTTGTCAGGAGGTAGTGACTGTCATCCAGTTTCAATAGGCCTTCACTCAATCATCTGAAGGCAGGGAAGAACATGTCAATGAAAACAGCTTAAAAGAGCTCAGTTTATATGGCTCAAAACAATGCTGTTCAAAGCAGGGGTTTTGGGGGGGACTTTAGAGGTCTTTGTATCTAATTTTTCTAAAGACAATAGTATTGACACATGAAACTCTCTCCATATCCCATTTTATCCACTGAGTAGAACTTCCTTATGAAAAAACTTATTTGTCATATTTCATCCAGTGAAAGGTTTTAAAGGCTCATCCTCAGCCACACCTGAGTGGGGCAGTTACGCCCTGGAGCCCCTGTAAAAGGCATTTTGGTTAAACATCGTTCTCCATTCCCTTTGCCAGCAAAGCAGGGAGAAGGGAAAAGTAGTATATAAGACATTGACGTTGATCAAAGTTTCCATTATTGAAATATTGAAAATTAAATTAAAATCTTAGAAGTAAGTTTCAATGTCATTACATGTAAAAAACTAATTATCATTTATGTGTTAGAAATGTGTATTATATACCTTCTTTGGAGTATTATATTTATTATTCAATTTTGTCTTCATTTTTGAAGAAACAGTATTACTCTTTGTTTTAATTTTAGTGACTTTTCATTTTATATTGAAATATACTTGACATAATATAAATTTAAGTGATTTTCTAATGCTTAGAGTAAATACCTTTGAATTATCACAGTAATATTACTGATAATATTATTAGTAGTAATATTCTACATTTAGTAGAATACAATGATTTAGTAGAATAAAATTATTTAGAAGACACTTTGAGAAAAATTTAGCAACATTCTTTCAGTACCCTCTATTTTTGTACTATCATCATACCTTCTACCACTAGATTTGTTATAAACACATGTTGCTGTTGTTTTTGCTTAAAACGATTATCTTTTAAGAAAATCAGGTAAAGAGAAAATTGTCTTCTGTTTTTTGTGTACAAACCATTTCTGGAACTTGTCACTCCTTGTATACAATTGTTTCTATCTGCTATCATTTGCTTTCCATTTGAAGAACTTCTCAACATTTCTTGTAGTACAGGTCTGCTATTTTGCCTTCAAAAGATTTTTTAAGAGATTAATGGACCCTTTGTAGAAGGTTTGCTGACTTTCTGTTGGCATCATTTTTATCACTTTAAAAATATTGTTTCATTGGATTCTGGCTTGTTTTGTTTCCAACAATAGTTTTCATTCATTACATGTTTTTCCTTATAAGTCATGTGTCTTTTTTTCCCCTCCGCCTTTGTTTTAAGTGTTCTCTTTATTATGGTTTTGATCTGTTCTTTCTTCATATTTTGCCATTTTACTGGTAAAATGTGTTGATATCCTATATAATAAAGAGCTAATATGCTAATTAGACCAAAGCCGGGGCTGTGAGGGCTGAGCCCCTTGCACGAATTTCGTGCATCGGGCCTCTAGTTATTATAATAACTGAATAACAGTGTTCCTACCATTTAAAAAATACTTCACAATATTATATAGCATGACTTGAATTCCTTCATTTTACTGGTAAAATGTGTTGATATCCTATAGAATAAAGAGCTAATATGCTAATTAGACCAAAGCCGGGGCTGTGAGGGCTGAGCCCCTTGCACGAATTTCGTGCATCGGGCCTCTAGTTATTATAATAACTGAATAACAGTGTTCCTACCATTTAAAAAATACTTCACAATATTATATAGCATGACTTGAATTCCTCAAAGAAAATTGATCTCCTTTTACCCTTCCTGAGAACAATTATCTGTTACCATGGCCATTTCCACAAGAATGAGAAAGCCTAGCTAGAAAATACCTATTATTTTTTGGAAGTATTTTTCTTTAACTATGTCAATTTAGATTAACGACAATCACCAGGTGGATAATCTGTGTTTTTCATTGATTCCAAATTTATTGAGATTATTTAAAATGTATGAAATTTTTACTTTTAGGTTGGAAAAGAGAATAAACACTATTGTTTCAAGAAATATATTTCAAATGGCTGAGAGAATTTTAAATATCTGCTTGTACACCTTATAAGTGGAATGATTTGAAAAACCTCACAAAACCACTCCTCCTAAATGACAGTTTTAATTGTAGAGGCTTGTCACTATATACTGAGTATTTCAGTGACACCATATTTCTTTTTTATGGTGGTCCTGGTAATTCATGGCACACACGCTATGTATCTACCTGCTTTCCTTTGGGTTAAATAGGTGAAAAATTGCCTCCTTCACAGCAGAGGAGAGAGAAAAAGCTGCCCTATCTGTTAATGAATCCTTCATTCTTAAGCAACCCAGTGGGCTAGAGAGAATTGGAGTCAATCCGCTAAAGGTTGCCTACCTTGCACTAGAGGAGAAGGAATTACATAGGAGGGAAAGAAAATCCCAGTTTAGGGGGAAGATTGTGAGAATTGTTATATGTATTATTTTCCTCCTGCTATTGTAACTTTTAGTGGCTTAAAACAACACAAATTTATACTCTTAGAGTTTTGGAGGTCAGAAGTCTAAACTCAGTCCATGGGCTAAAGTCCACAGGCTGGTTTCTTCTGGTGGTTCTGAGGGGAGAAATGGCTTCTCTGCTTTTTCTAGCTTCTGGAGATTCCTGTGTTCCTGGGTTTGTTGCTTCTTTCTCCTATTAAACCAATCTCTTGTTCAGTCATTACATATCTTCCACCTCCTCTATAGTCAAATCTCTCTCTTCATTTCTTTTAAAAAGACACTTGTGGTTATGTTTATAGGCCCAACCAGATAATTCATGATTCTCTTCTCATCTCAAGATTCTTAATTTAATCATATCTGCAGAATCCCTATTGCCTTCTAAGATTACAGTCACAAGTTCAAAGGTATAACTTGGATGTCTTTGGAGGCAATTATTTGGCCTACCACTATGTAGTACTCTTTGTCTAAATATCCTGGGTTTTTTCTGTCAACAAAAGTCTTTATACTATATGACTTGCTATTATTTAGTAGTTAAAATAAACATGATGCCCAAAACACTTTTTAAATTTGTGCTATCTATAATGAAAGAGTAGTTAAGTCATGCTTCTCACAAAACATGATCTTAACCTCTCAAAGGGGAATTGGCATTTTATTGAGATGTCTCTTCTTACTTCTTAAGGAACTGGTTGTCCCATACTTCTATGCCATTCCAAATTGATACTAATTATATTGGATTAAGGGCCCCACACTATTCCAGTGTGATCTCATCCTAATTTAACTATACATTTGAAAGGATACTATTTCCAAATAATAAGATCACATTCTAAGGTAGTAGGAGTTAGGATTTCAGTATGTAAATTTAACCCATAACAGACTGTGAGGTGAAAAAACATTGAGTTAAACCAGCCTCTGTCTTTTCTAAATGAGAGTGGAGCCCAGACAGATTTGGGTTCCTAGCAAAGATTATTCAGTAAGTGATAAAGGTTTAGCTGATATGATAACTCCTAAGTCCCACTCCAGGGCTCCTTCTAAATTATGTGAATTCATTCTATTTTGGATAATTAGGGATAGAAATCTGACATTTCTTAGCTGATTTCAACTAGGTGTGTGTATACTCTCGAATATGCATATTTTAAACAAGTAGCAGAGCCTGAGTTTAACATCTTCTGACAAGAATTTCAACCTAAGAGAATACTTGTGAGATTGCTTCATAAAAAGAATCTTGGCAGCTCATCCCATCTCAATTGTAATTCCAAAGAAATTGCTCATCAATTTTATATATGCCCTCATTTGTGCCAAACAACTTTATCATGTCAGAGGCGGCAACAATGATTAATTTACTTACAGAGCACTCAATAAGTCATCTGGGGAAGATTTTCTTTTTTTCATCTACAGTATTTCTAGAAAGTGCCTACCTCACTCACTCATACTTTCCTGGGTTTAACAAAATTTCTATTATACAACAATTTAGCGGCTTAAGAATATAATCCTCAGAGGTATCTTCAGAAATCATCAGGAAATTTAGCACAGAATTTAGACAGATAATATAGATTTAAATTAATTTACGTGTGACCTGCTACTAATTTGAAATGCCAAGTGGCACCGACGTTATTTAGATTCCTTCCATCATCACTTTTCTTTCAATGACAATCAGAAAAAAATAAGAGATCAAAGTCTGTTGGTTCGTAATATTCTATGTTCAGTATGAAACTAGTTAGTACTATTCAGAACAATTGGGATTGTGTTGCCTAGAACTATTAAGTACTTTCCATAGAAACCACATAGGCCTCAAAGTCAGAAAATTTCAGTTGGTGGTGATACCAAAAAAGTATCTCCTGACCCTCTGACTAGTGCTCTCCCCACTCTTTATTCCTACAAACTAAATGGGGAGCATGGCGAGGGGACAATACCTGGTCATGTTCAGTCCCACAGGGAACCAAGGATGCAATACAATTCAGGCGACTTAAAGTGGTTGTTTTTGTTTTTTTCCTCTACAAGAGTCAGATTTTTCTTACCAAACTGTGAAATTGGATTTAATTCCTTATCATAAGTTAGAAACTAGAGAATGTTAAACCTGGTACAACTGCAGAACTTTTCATCATTATAGGTTTAAATTTAGGATAACTCCAGGATAAACCATCTGAATCCACGTACACCAGTTATTGCAAATGCACTGCATTGAGTAATGTTACTTTCAGTTTTCAGTAGATGATAAAATTATAAACACAGGATAGCCTGCTCATTAAATACTAAATACAGATATTACTTTCCACGTCAGAAAAATAAAAATTATTTTATAGTTAAGTACAGATGTTCTCTTAATATCTTCAAGTGTTGAAAAGACTTAAATATTTTACATCAAATTTTCATGAGTTTTAGCTAGAGTTTTAATATAGAAAATTGTCATTCTTTATGAAAAAGATATGTAAGTAGTATTTGCTGCATAGAAATAGTAATTTGACAACCAAAACTCTTTAATCAAAGAAGATGGAGAATGTTTCCACACAAAAACTCTTAAGTCTTTTAAATATCATACAAAAAATAGCATTTATGTAAAATAACATTTTTCATTTTTGGAATATCTGAGATTAAATTGAAATGTAGAAAGGCAGAACTTTCTCACCTAAAGTTTGTTAGTTTCTCATTCTCTTTGTCCATAAGTAGAATTTTTCATTTTCTCTTTTATTTTCAAAAACTTTCATGGAAAAACAATTAGATGTGAATTCCAAGGTGCCAACGCTTGCCAATAACTAGCATTTGCAAAATATGTCTGGGGTGTTCAATGTCCTTCGAAAGTTCTTTGACTACTCTGTATTCCTTTAGGAAACATTTTTTCTACTCTCCCCCAAATGGGAAATAGCCAAGAAACCTGTGGAATTATTTCCTAAGGTAGCTTCTTTGTATATGTAGCTTGTAGAAGCAAAATTGTATATACTGAAAAAGAAGTGAAATGTGTTTGAGTAATTTTCCCTCAAATTAAAAAGATTTAAAACTGCAAAGAGACATAAAGTTCACCCAGAATCAGATTTTTAGGAAAATATGTGGGAGCCAAATTTCTTTCCAAAACTCATAAATCCACAGTTTCCCCTGAGAGTTTTTGAGAAATACAAATACAACAGTTTCTCAAATAGCATTGTTTTGTTCAGTGTCATTTTTGCTATAACTTTGATGAGCTGACTTGAGAACTTACTCTTGTTTATATCAATGAGCCTATGCTAAAATTGGTTTCTTTTTAAAAAATATATTTTTATTGATTTCAGAGAGAGGAAGGGAGGGATAGAAACATCAATGATGAGAAAGAATCATGGATCAGATGCCTCCTGCATACCCCCTACTTGGGATCCAGCCCAAAACCAGGGCATGTGCCCTGACAGGGAATGGAACTGTGCCCTCCTGTTTCATGGGTCACATTGAGCCACACCGGCTGGGCTAAATTGGTTTCTTTATACATCATTTCGCTGAAAGTCACAAAAATATCAAAGATGTTAAGTGAGGATTTACTGTACTACACTGAAGAGGCAGAATAGATTTGTGGAGTGGAAAAATTTAGGGAATTTATTTTAAAAACTTATCCTAAGTGTGGCCTGGACTGAATGTAGTCATATAAAAGGAGTTAAATTACCTTAAGAACCCTCTAGTTGGTTTTCCTCTACCAACATTGCATGTTATATAACCGAAGATGTTTTTAGCCTAAAGATTTGAGCTGCATCATTAGTGTCTTATTAGACATCAAAGGGTCAGCGATAAATTACCTCTAGGGCCTTATAATCACCTCTTCTATCTAACCCTTGTTTCCTACCTAGAGATGGTAGACCCAGTGTCAATGTGAGCCATCATTGCCATAAGCATTTTGAGATAGAATTATAACTTCAAAACTGTTTAATTTTTCATCAGCAAAGTGTAGTTCATTTTTCAAAAGTAATAATAGTGCACATCTTTTCCCAATATAACTTCAGGAAGCTTTATATTTTAGGAAATTCTTATATTTGTTTATTAGTAATTTTATTTGTCTATTAGCTATTTCTTTCAACATTGACATATAGATGGGCTTGCTGGAGAGCACAGAAGTTTATTAACTTGGCTCTCATCACTTGAAAGTCTGACATTTATGTAAATGTTGGCATTTGGCAAGGTGATCATAGAGTATGCAAAGGAAGTGACAAGGAAAGTAACAGAAAATGGGATTAAAAAAGAAGAAAATTGAGTCCTTCAACACAAAATTCCCATGAGGGTTTTGATGCTGTATCAGACTGAATAGGTGATTTCTTAAAGTTCTGTTTTTTATTTCACTTTACCTTGGAGAAAGAGAAATTCAAAAGTGGATGTTGCCATATAATCCCCATTGCTATTATGTATGGTATTTGGAGGTGGGGCCTTTGGGAAGGCTATGTCCTCGTGAATAGGATGGTTGTCTTTAAGAGGCCAGAGTACTAGCTCCCTCTCTTTCTCTCCTGTGAAAATGCCCAAAGAAGTCAGTAGTCTGCAATCTGGAAGAAGGCTGTCACCAGAACTCAGCCATGCTGGCACTTATTCTCCTCCCAGCCTCCAGAAACTGTGCTAAATAAATGTCTGTTGTTTATAAGCCACTCAGTAACTTGTTATAGCAGCCCAAACTGACTAAGACACTTGTGGTTCTTTTAATTCATGAAATAGATAAATACAAAACAATCTCAATTTGTTTATTAGATACTTAGTTCTAGGCAGTATGGTAGTACTCTAATTTCAAACTTGATTTCCTATTAGATCTTCTCTCTTAGCCTGGTGACTGCAGGGAATAATGATTCACAATTTAATTCTTTAGGGTACCTCTGTCTGTGTATCTTCTTCACTCTTCCCAAATCCCTGCCCACTCAGCTTCAGGTCTCTCTAAGGTCAGAGCAGTAGAAGAGAGGAGAGGTAAAGTGCAAGAGAGGTCATGCTGCACGCTTTGTACACGGACTTCACCTTCTCTAAGCCAATAGGTGTTGAAATTGACCCTGTAGGGGAGGTTCTTGGTTATATTACTGTTAAATATGAATGTGTGCTCAAATTTTCTGCAGCAGTTAATTAATTCTAATTAATATATAGTTAATTAGTAGTAGTATATATATATGTATAGTTATATCTATGTATATATACATATCCCACGTTCAAAGGCTGTTAAATCACGTTGTTTACCCATATCTTCAGAAAAAAATCACTTCTACTGTCATGGTAAACAACCTGCTTCCCTATTTATAATGGTCTGGCCCTCTAGCAACTTCAGTGCGAAATTATAGCCAATTTGTCTACAGACGTCAGGTGGTCATAATAATCTGTCCACTCAGTGTATATATGAAGAGAGATAGCAATGTATGAAGAAGAGAAAGTACTGGTGATGAACGGGAAAGCAGAACCTGCAGAAGCCAAATTTGCAGGTTTGCACTTTGACCCAGAGCAGTTCTAAAGCACACTTATCTTTGAAGCTCAGAATATAAAAGCTTGCAAGAGAATGCCAACTTAAAATTCAGGTTTTAAATTTATTGAAATATAAATATTTGACATTATCTACAGGACCAGATATTTTACATATTTAGACATAGAACTGATTCATGTGTAAACATTTAACTTACATATAGCACACTCATGAGTATAGGGTAACAATTTAATGGTTTAATTGTATTAAATAAAAAATGAACACAAATAAAACTCACCCTCTATGACTTAGGCATGTACTCATTTGGCCATTGTATCATTGTCTTAAAATGCAATTCAGAATATCTCCCATCACCCAATTCACTCTGAGCTAAACTAAGATTGCTTTCAATTCAAAAGCTCTGAAAATGTATAGAGTAATAATAAAAAGCTCTTCAAAAGAAATAATTAGCATTCTGTGTCTGTGACAGAGTAATTGTTTAATAATGGGTTCATTGTAACATTGTATTTCATATACGATGAAAATTGTCAGGCATTGTCTATATAAATAAGATCATCCTGGAGGGGTGAAATGCACAAAAAGTAACCCACTTTTCAGAAATAATAATTTATTTTTATGTATTTTTCCTCTCCACACCCCCTAAACCCCCTCCACTGCCAGCACCATTTCTGATAGGAGGATAAATTGCTAATGGGCTCATTCTTGAGGTGAACTGTATAGTTTAAAATTATTGCTGAAATTTCACTTTGTCTGGCTTCATATTTCCATTTTTATTAAATATTTATTGTTCTTTCTTCTTTCAAAAGCATTGTTTAGGTTGCATAATTTGCATATATTTCCATTTTCTTCTAGATTACATATATAAAATATTTTTCTTGAAAATAAATACACTCAATCATGAGAGAATCTTAAGTTTCAAATTTCCTAAAGCATACTTTTTTGAGATTTTATGTCTTTAAATACATATAATTCATTTCCATATTTATGATGAGAAGACATTATAAATATATGCACAAGTCTATACATAATAGGAACAAACAATATACTTAGTTTCTGAATTCTGCCTTTAATTTGGCGAAAAGCTTTTTACATTAAGTGCTAAACAACTAAAAAACATGTTCTTTTATTCTCACACTGCAGAGATTTAGGAAGAAATATCAATTTAGTAAAATGGTGCTTAACACAGACTGTTTTCTGTTTGTTTGTTTTTAAATATATTTTTATTGATTTCAGAGAAGAATGAAGAGGGAGAGAGAGATGGAAACATCAGTGATGAGAGAGAATCTTTGATCTGCTGCCTCCTGCATGCCCCACACTGGGAATCAAGCCTGCAACCTGGGCATGTGCCTAACTGGGAATCGAACTGTGACCTCCTGGTTCATAGTTTGATGCTCAAAACCTGAGCGCACTGGCCAGGCAACACAGACTATTTTTAATAAGTGTTTTGGGATATATTTTTGAAATTCTGAAATTCTGAATTGGTCTGTCCAGAAGCATGGAACAGACTGATGGAAGGGCAGTGTGGGAGAGAATAACCAAAGAACTTATATGTATACTAGAGGCCTGGTGCGTGAAATTCATGCACTCAGGAAGGGAAGGGTCCCTCAACCCAGATTGTAAGAGGGTGCAGGCCAGGCCGAGGGACCTACCCCACCCGTGCAGGATCAGGGCCAGGGAGGGACACAGGAGGTTGGCCAGCCTGGGAGGGACCGCGGGAAGGATCCAGGGTGTGTCTGGCCCCGTCTCACTCAGTCCCCATCTGCTGGACCCCAGCAGCAAGCTAACCTACCAGTCATAGTGTCTGTCCCCTGGTGGTCAGTGCATGTCATAGTGACTGGTCAACTGATCGACTGTCTGCCCTCTGGTGGTCAGTGCACCGGTGGGGTCCCTTGGCCTGGCCTGCACCCTCTCACAATCCAGGACCCTTCAGGGGATGTCTGAGAGCTGGTTTTGGCTCAATCCCTGCAGGCCAGGCTTTCATGCACTGGACTTCTAGTAGGGAAATAAAAAGGGACATCTGTAATACTTTCAACAATAAAGGTACATTTTTAAAAAATTAGGCAGGTTAGCTCCAGAATAAAGTGAGGTATGAAAAAATAATAAATAATATCAACAAGCAAACAATACATACTTTGCTGTGAGTGACCAGCGGTAACTCTCCCAGTTGATGATAAACTCTGCATTCTGAGACTAGTTTTCCATTTGGATTTAAAATATTTACTTGGAAAAAAAAGTTTGTTTAGATCACTAAAACGTAATTTTAGCTTGATGGCTAATCTTCAAGGCTTTTTCAAAATAAGAATATAAGAGTCTAAGGAATATGCCTGGGTAACTGTGAGTCAAAAATGTGCTATTTATCACTATTAGACCTTTTCCCCCCATAAATAGCTTGGTTGACTTAATATATATTTAAACAATGAAGATTTTTTTTTCACCAATGAAAACAAATAATGAAAAATGCTATGTCGATCTGTACTCTTTTGTCAGAATTTTTGTTACTCTAATGCAGGGGTGGGCAAACTTTTTGACTCGAGGGCCACAATGGGTTCTTAAACTGGACCAGAGGGCCGGAACAAAAGCATGGATGGAGTGTTTGTGTGAACTAATATAAATTCAAAGTAAACATCATTACATAAAAGGGTACGGTCTTTTTTTTTTTTTTAGTTTTATTCATTTCAAACGGGCCGGATCCGGCCCGCGGGCCGTAGTTTGCCCACGGCTGCTCTAATGTGTAATATAAAGCAAAAAGATTAGAGGTACTCTTGAAAAACACTTTATGAATACTTATGCAGTTTGCAGAAATCTTTCAGTGGTAGAAATAAACTTCTTAATGTATTTTTTAAGGATGGACCATAAAATAATACTTTTTTGACTTATTTTCAGATTTTTCTTCAGCCATTTTGAATGTATTTCTAGGAAATTATTTTGAAGGATAAAACACTCTGCCTCATTAAAACAGCATTTATTCAGACACACTGATTCCAGTTCCTTAATTTATAAAGTAATGCCATCACACTCTATAGGGTTAGAAGAGTTAAAGAGACAAAGTCCATGTTTAGTTGACCTATGCATGTGCTCACATATAAACAGTAGTAGTGCATTTGCAGTGTTGAATAAATGAAATTATAGATAATCAAAATAAAAACAAAAAAGTCAAATCTTCACATTTTCCTTGGGTATCACCACAGTTGAGACTTTAGTTTAGTGCATAAGAGGTTCTGGAATTATGCACATGAGCTGGTTTTGGTCAATAATTTCTACCATTCTATTTCAATAAAATTTCATCTCATCAATATCTAAAATTTTTTAAGTTGACATAGAATATCTCCTTACAGCTGATTTGACCTAAAAACCATAAGCAGTGTGAGAATTTTTAAACTCCTCCTGAAAAAGATTTTGCTTATCATTTTAAAATATCAGATACTAGAATCATTTCTATCTCAGCACAACCAGATTTGGCCTCATAGTTCTCTTCCAGACATTTTGGACTCCTGATATAAATTAAGTTCTTTTTTATATCAGTCAGTGAAAGGTACTGGTTAGTGTCTGAGGACCTTGAAGTTAGACTCAGCTATGCCCCTTGCTAGCTCTGTGATATTAGGCAAGTTATATAACTCTGCTTTTCCTCTTACAGTTACTTTATGTGTAAGATAGAAATGATAAATACCATCACTAATTTATTGTGAAATATACATTTTTCACTTTCTAATATCTGTTGTATATTAAAATTAATGTAATAGTTTATCAGCTTTGTTTTCTTTCCTTCTGGCACATGGATCTGGTATATCTTAGGTCTTGCAATCAATGGTACAATGGTATCTTAGATCAAATAAGTTATAATAAAGTTCTATACATTTAAGAATTTTATTATGTTTATATAAACATACAAATATATAAGTATGTACAAACCACGAACATAGTAAACATGTTATTAGCTTGAACTATTTTAGTACTAATAATACTGATGTGAGTAAAAATAAAGATGTTCTTTTTAGTAGACATTTTCTCAGTAAATTAATCATTAAAATCTATGGTCTTTTACAACTCAAAATTTTAACAGAGAGTTGAATCTAAATTAAGTAACTGTTTTAAAGAAATAAGAATTCTCTGTGGAGTTTTAAAAATTGTAGGAATGGGTTAGCAAAGAAAAAATCTTACCAAAACAACATTCCTGCAGGCTTTCTTTCAATGTTGCTAAGGACTTCAGTCTCTAATAGAACCACTAATAAATATTTAAAGTTTTAAAGTGGGCACTGTTACTGTCCAATCTCAGAGGGAAGGCGGGAGAAGGGGTCAATTGTGAACAAAAGGGTACATATTTAATACTTTCAACAGTAAAGATTTTTTTTTTAAATCCTAAACTTAAGAGTTGCTCAGATGCCCCAAAGTTCACCCAGTATACTTCCATCTCATTTTTTTCTATAGAATCTCAATGTCATACTACTTGTCAATAAAGATAACCAATGCAAAAAATAAAATAATAAATTAGGCACTGTTAATGAAGGCACTTAGTAAATGTAGCTATAGTCATATAAAATGAAATATAATTTTAAAATTTTAATGCTGACTCAATAATGAAATACCTTTATGGCTATAAATTTAAGGGTGGTTTATTGATCTTTCATCACAATTAATGATGTAATTATTTCATCTTCTTATTTTTAAATCAGAAAAAGTGTATTGAGACTTGAAAGTTTAGTAAACCTTTAAAACATACAACCAGCCCTACCAGTTTGGCTCAGTGGATAGAGCGTCGGCCTGCGGACTGAAGGGTCCCAGGTTCGATTCTGGTCAAGAACATGTACCTTGGTTGCGGGCACCTCCCCAGTAGAGGGTGTGCAGGAGGCAGCTGATCGATGTTTCTCTCTCATCAATGTTTCTACCTCTCTATCCCTCTCCCTTCCTCTCTGTAAAAAAATCAATAAAATATATTAAAAAACAAAACAAAACAAAAAAACATACAACCAATTTCAAGAAACCCAGAAGAGAGTATGCAGAAAGTGAAGATAGATTATTTTCCAGGTTGAAAAATAAATGTGAATTTGCTTTACAATCTAGAAAAAGTTGGGACCTTGATACATTTTATTTATTTAGAACAGTATATATTTATTTTTAAAATTATGGATAACCGAATTAAGCAGCTGACTTAAGTAAAAAAAAAAATTACAGTCAAATTAGTACTTTGGAATTGTGTTAAGAAAAATGGTAAGATCTATTTAGAGTAGAGTTGATTTGCTTCATGTTTTTGGCATCCTCTGGACATGCCTGCCCTTATTGGAATTATTATTCTTGACATGAAATACAATTTTCCAAAATATTTTAATTACAATGAAAAATAATTGCATCTGACTACCAAGATGTATAAATGAATCTAAGACTAACCAGCTACTAACAACAATGAGTTTTATACAGCAGATTCAAAGTAATAAATAAAAAAATTGTCAAGTGAGTAGCAAAAAAACCTATGCCCTTTCCAAAGTTTGTGGGCACACTGATCTCCTGAGCAGCTCCTAGTGTCACAGACAGTGCACTTCCACGCGTTTGCCAGGAAAAGGTCACTGAAAATGGAAAAGCACGTTCAACTGTACACATCCTCCTGTTAATTTATGACTTCAGTGGGTTTCTCTGTAGGAAAACCAAAAAAGAGAAACATATCAGAGGTCAAATATCTGAAAGGAGAATGAAAATGTAGACTCATAATTACTTTTCTAGATTAACATCTGAGTGAATGCATTGAAAGAAAAGCAATCATGAGGAAAATTTACTTTTCTTTGATTAGCCAGAAATGTTACTTGAACAAAGAATGATTACAATACAGTTAGTGTTTATTCCATCACTATAAATGTTATTTCTTCTTCATTGATCTTTTATTAATTTGCAGCTGCATCACAAGAATACATTAAAAGCATGCAGTTGGAAAGCGCTTCTGGTGCAATGATTTTATTTTACACATGATGTGATAAAGTACATGAGATGAAATTACCATCACAGGGTCACAATAATTCTAAGCTATAAAGGCAAAATAGGTACATGACTTTTCTGAATTCAAGTTCACTGATATTTTTGCTATTAATTTTGCCAGCTGTGGATACAAATCATACTCATCATCTTGATGATATTTCCATTCAGTCATACTTCCAAAAATCTTGGAAGAGGTGATAGAGAAATATTTTGTAAACCAAGGCCAGAAAGAATTGTTTCAATTAATGTTATGGCTGTTTTCTTTTTTATCACAATTTAACCATGCTGAGACCCAGACTTCTCACTCAAACTAAAAGAGGTTTTATTGAAGACCCTATTAAAGTATAAAATTTTAGGATTCATATCATCTTCTGGGGTTTACTGAAAGAGGTCATGGATGCTTGTCAATGTGACCTTATAGTTAATGTTCTTTCTATATGCCCTTTGGCAAGCCAAGTTTAATCCTTCCTGCAAGTACTCTCAGACAAAGAATAAAGATTCCCTACGATGGTCTGCAAAGCAATGCTATTATACAATTTGTTCACTCAAAAAATTATCACTTCGGAAGAGAAAGCTACAGTTTTAGATGATTACATTAATTTGTGTCACATTGAAAGACTATAAATAGAATTATAAGAAGATAATAATATTTGGTTCAATAAAGAATCATAGCATTAATAGACACACTGAACTGCTTCTATATAAAATTCTTACTGGATTTCTGTCAAACAATTGAAAAATATAGAGACTATGTAAGTTAACTTTATTCTGTTCCCATGAAGTATCCATAGTACTATTAAGTAAATGTATAGATTAAATTCTGCTTCAAGATGTTTGCGCGGCTTGGTGCCAGCTGTGGACCTCCACAGCCCGTGCCAGCTTTGCGGGTTCCCCTGCTGGGGGATCCAGCCTGCAACAGGGGCATGTGCCCTGATCTGGAATAGAACCAGAAACCTTTTGGTGCATGGGAAGACCTCAACCAACTGAGCCACACTGGCCAGGGCAAGAATTATAGCTTCTTAATTAATGGATCCTTTTATAATTTTATGAAATGTCTTTATCTGTAGCAATTATTTTTCCTTAAAATTTAATATTTTTTGGTATTATCGTAGCCTTCCCAGTTGTTCCCCACACTAATGTTTGTCCATGGGCTATGCATATATGCATATAAGTTCTTTGTTTAATCTCTTCCCATCCTCTCCCCTTCTGAAATATGTCAGTCCATTGCATGTTTCAATGTCTCTAGATCTATTTTCTTCATTAGATTCCATGTATGAGTGAGATCATGGGATACTCATCTTTCTCTGACTGGCTTATTTTGCTTGGCATAATACTCTCTAGGTCCCTCCATGCTGCCTCAAAGGGTAAGGGATCCTTCTTTTCTACAGCTGCATAGTATCCCATTGTGTAAATGTACCTCACCTTTTTTTATCCACTCATCTACTGATGGGCACTTGGGCTGTTTCTGGATCTTAGCTATTGTGAATAATGTTGCTGTGAACTTAGGAGTGCATATATATTCTTTCTGATCAGTGTATCAGGCCTCTTAGGATATATTCCTAGCAGTGGGATCTCTGTGTCAAATGGCAGTTACATTTTTAGTTTTAGTCCATGCTGTTTTCCATAGTGGTTGTACCAGTCTGCATTCCCACCCGCAGTGCACGAGGGTTCCCTTTTCTCCACATCCTCACCAGCACTTGTCATTTGTTGATTTATTGATGGTAGCCATTCTGGCAGCTGTGAAAAGGCACCTCTTACCTCATTGTCATTTTAATTTGTATCTCTCTGGTAATTAGTGATGTTGAGCCCCTTTTCTTATGTCTCTTGGCCTTTGTAGGCCCTCTTTGGAGAAGTGTCTATTTAGGTCCTCTGCCCATTTTTTAATTGGGTTATTTGTCTTCCTTTTGTTGAGTTGTATGAGTACTTTATATATTGTGGAGCTTAACCCCTTATCAGATGTATCATTGGCAAACATGTTCTCCCATGCATTGGGTTCCCTTTTCAATTTGATGCTGTTTTCTTGTGCTATGCAGAAGCATTTTAGTTTGATGTAGTTCCATTTGTTTATTTTTTCCTTTGTTTCTCTTGCCTTAGGAGATGTATCCATGAAAATTCTACTACATGAGATGTCTGATATTTTGCTGCCTATGTTTTCTTCTAGGATTTTTATGGTTTCACAACTTTGATTTAAGTCTTCTATCCATTTTTAGTTTATTCTTGTCTATAATGTAAGTTGGTGGTCTATTTTGATTCTTTTGAATGTACCTGTCTACTTATCCCAATGCCATTTATTGAATATTTTATACTATTAGGAGTATATATATAATTTAGTTCATACTATTAGGAATACACACACACACACACACACACACACACACACACACACACACAACTAAACTAAGCCAAACAAAACTGAACTAAGCCAAACAAAACTAAAAGACAGAGGGCAAAGGAAGGGTAAAGACAGATAAAGAGAAGCATGAATTATAAGCAGGATCTTGTGATGTCTCTAATTTTATTAACAGGACATAGATGCAGTTTCCTATTATTGAAGGCCTGTAAAAGAAGATAGTTCTATGAAATAAGGGGCAAAGGATTGACTCTATTTTGGGGAATAGAATATGGAAAAAGACCTCAGCCATGTGAACTGATTTTCATATTTTTGCCAAGTTAGAAATATTTAAAAGCTTCTACATTACTATACACATTTTCTGGGCTTGTATCAAAGCAGACAGTGAAATACTGAAAAACAAAGTATCTCTCTGAACACAAAAGTATGTAATAAATTAAATGAAAAAATGTATATTCATTTCCTGAGTGCTTCTAGTTTCTTATTATTTAACATAATTTCATAGTTTCCTTAGTAACATTTACTCATTTAACTAATTCTTATTGGTACTACTATAGGAATAATTGATTATTCTTTAATATTATATTCAGTAATGGATGTGACTACAAAATTAAGTTTCAGAGTAAAAGATGAAAAAGCAACATGATTGATTTTTAAAAAGGATTCCAATTGGATGCATGGACCAAATTTTAGAGAGATGTCAGGTAGGTACCAGTTATTTAGCTTCTTAACAATCTTGTAGATATTTTTCTGAAAAATAAAGAAACTGTGGGGAAAAATTAGGTTTCAAGGAAACTGAGTTTGACTGGAATATGTGGAGAGGTGCATTTGTCTGCAATTTTATATCAAATGGATATGAGTGAAGGAAAAACGTATTATATTTGTCACCACAAACACATTTTTCATACTTAATACTTGAATAAACCTATCTACTAAAATCCATTAGAGTGTAATTATTTTATGTGCAGGCATGTTCTCTTATTTGACACTTTATGTTTCAATTCATTTTTAATGTACATGAATATGAAGAAATTGAAAAAGTAATTTGCTTCAATATCATTCTATTCTAATAACATATTAGACTTTTAAAATAGTACTTGTTACAAATGACAAGCTTGTTTTATTTTTGTTATTTTATATATGTTGTGTTTCTTAAGAATAAAAAGTCAATGATAATACAGATATCTCTGAACTTTTAAAAAACTTTGCTTATTTATTCATTGGTGATTTCAAATTAAAAATAATTTCCCTATGTGAATATATCTATATATCTTGATATATCTATCACCTGGCAATGTTTGAGAGTTCTAATTCTTTCACATCCTTGCCAATATTTGAAGCCTTTATTTGTTTTAAATTCTAATGTGTAGTAATATTTTATTGTGGCTTTGCATTTGATAATTTTTGAAGTTATTAAAATAGTATCATTTAGTATTTCATTTGCAAATCTTTTCTTTCTAATTGATAGTCAATACAATTTATATATGTTTGTATATTGGCATTTTATCCCACAACTTTGCTATCTTCTTACTTATAACAATGTATCCATAGATATTTCTGGATTTTTAATGTACAGTGTCATCACATCATCTGCAGAATATGATGGGTTTACATTTCACTTCTACTTCTTATTCATTTTATTTATTTTTTAAATATATTTTATTGATTTTTTACAGAGAGGAAGGGAGAAGGGTAGAGAGTTAGAAACATCGATCAGCTGCCTCCTGCACATCTCCTATTGGGGATGTGCCCGCAACCAAGGTACATGCCCTTGACCGGAATCGAACCTGGGACCCTTCAGTCTGCAGGCCGACACTCTGTCCACTGAGCCAAACCGGTTAGGGCTACATTTTATTAAACAAGATTTCTTCCATGAAAGACTGCAGCATTTAAAACACCATCTAGAAAAAAAAATGCTTTACAATTTATTTTTCCCTTTTATTATTTCTGTATCAGTGTGACAGCATTTCTCAAAGCAAAAACACATTTAAAATGAAAATAAGAATAATAGTTAGTAATGAAGAAATCTATCTTAGGAAGGCCTGGGGGGAACATCTAATGCAGACTTCTCTGTGTCTTTAGAAGAAGACAGGATGACTGATGACAGAAGAAGCTGAGGTCTTCTTCCTGAGACCTGGGCTCCAGGAAATCCAAGGGTTTCCCCTCAAAGATCTCATGAAGGCTAACACTGATCAAGAGAGGCACAGGGTTCCGAAACCTGTTTGCCTCAGTGGATAGAGCGTCGGCCTGCGGACTGAAAGGTCCCAGGTTTGATTCCGGTCAAGGGCATGTACCTGGGTTGCGGGCACATCCCCAGTAGGAGATGTGCAGGAGGCAGCTGATCGATGTTTCTCTCTCATCGATGTTTCTAACTCTCTATCTCTCTCCCTTCCTCTCTGTAAAAAATCAATAAAATATATATATATATATATATTTTTTTAAAAAAGAGAGGCACAGGGTTTATAGGGCAACGATCCAAATACCTGAAAGCTGTCCTCAGAGACTATGAGCTGTCTGTGCTTCTTGAAGGAAACCTACCTCATTCATTCCCTGAATCAGAGCTTGTCAGAGAAGCCTCGCACAGTTGTTGTTGGGAGAGACTGAACCACTCGAAACACTCGAAGATAGGGGTTATATCTCTGAGATTTTGTCACTCCAGAGAAATTACTAAGCCAAGCATGCAACGTGGACTGAACCTGTTTTTGCTGTTACAGTCAAGAAGCCATATCTTTAAGCAACAACTCTGAATATTTTATTTAAGATTATTGTGGAGGTAAAATTAAATAACAATTGTAAATCAGTCCCAGTTCTTGGCACATAGGATATATTCAAAAAATGTTAGCTTTTTTTCCAACTTTATTTTTTTTTTCATTACAGAAATTTGAATTAATGCTGTCTTTAGGCTCAGAAGTTTCTGTTTATTTATTTATTTTATTTTTTTGGAGAGAGTAATACAATGTGACATGACAGTTCTGGATCATTTGAATATTTCATCCAAGACTTCTATTGAACATGTGAAAAACTGAAGAAACACTTGCTGTCAACATGGCATATTGTAGTTCCAAGATCTGCATTTCGGAATTGAAGGAATAGCTGGATCAGAGGTGATTGCTTACACTGCAGATCCATTCTTTACATTCCAACCCTACAATTTTAGGGCTTCACATGGACAAAAGATCATAATTGGCTCCTCTAAAGGCATTCTTTGACAGAATCAGTTTTGACATCCATACAGATACAAACCTAGGCCCCAGGCAATGAGAATAAGTTAGTGCAGGTCACTAACATAAATAGAACAGCTTCTCTTATCAGTTCGGCTCATAGCACAAAAGGAAGAGAAATCTTAATATAGGATCATTAGGACCAAAGAAAAGAGTATTTCAGGATATCTTCATACTCGAGGCCTGGTGCACGAAATTCATACAAGGGGCTCGGCCCCCACAGCCACAGCGGCTGCCAAGGCCCCCACAGCCCAGGCTTTGTCTGGAAGGTCATCCAGACCATCTGGTCTAATTAACATATTATGCTTTTATTATTATAAATGAGTCCAAATGAAGCAAATTTTATTTAAGTGGGTTTTTATAGAATCAATTTCTTTGCTTCCAAATTCAACTATGAATATTGTACACTGTTGAAAATAAAGGGCCACCTTGAGAGAAAATTCAGCTCTATCATCTAGTTATTAATTCTTCAGCAGTATTTAAATATGCATGCAGTTTTATTTTGCATTATATATTATCAGAGGCCCAGTGCACAAAATTCGTGCACAGGGCGGCGAGAAGGTCCCTCAGCCCGGCCTGTGCCCTCGGGGGATGTCCAACTGCCGATTTAGGCCCGGTCCCCATGGGCATCCCTCTCACAACCTGGGACGCTGCATGCACCAGTGACCATACTTTTCATACAGGTGAAAGGCATCTTGCTGTTGTATGGGCAGCTACATTTTTTTGCCCTAATAATAGAAAGTAGTACATAACATGGTCCTTCTGAGGCAGTAGTACCATTTTCCCCACCTTATGGGTGGAAAAACTAAAGCAGAGAGAAGTTAAGTAATTGATTTTGTCACACAGTTATAAGAGTCAGAATCAGGGCTGACCACAAAATGTGCAAGCCAGAGTCCATGCATGTCATCGCTGCATCATCCTGTTTTTTCAGTGTCAGAGTAGCCTTGCCAGGTTTTAATTTTAAAATCTAAGAGACTGTTCCCAATATATAGGGTAGGGTCCCTAGGCCTGGCCGGTGATCAGGGCCAATCTGTGGGGCGACTGGCGGGAGGGGTGATCAGGAGCCCTGCTGGCACATGCCTTGGCTGGCGGCTTGGCACTGCCAGCTGGTCAGCCCTGAGCCTCCAGTTGCTGCCATCAGTCGCCTCCTTCTCAGAGGGCAGATGCTCAATGCAGGAGTTGACCCCAGTCGGGCTTGGGGGCAGCTCCTGTGTTGAGCATCTGCCCCCTGGTGGTCAGTGAGCATCATAGTGACCGGTCGTTCTGCTCATCGTTCCGCCACTTGGTTGATTTACATATTAGGGTTCTATTATAAAGGATTATGTAATATATAGCATATATATTTTTTCTTAAGAGGTTATATTTGCTTTTTTAATCCATATTTTCTTATTATTGTTAATGGTTTCTTATTTTCTGGCCATGATTTTTCTACTCTCTTGTTTCTTCAAAGATACTAAAGTTATTTATACCCTTTATATATGGAAGTTTTATCTGAAAAAATCTTACTCATAGTTGCTGGTTAGCTCTTCCATTATTTAATTTTTTTCAGTTTACATTTTAATAAATTCATTTGTGTGAAGTCTGAGTTGAAGTTACCTTTCTGCAGAGAGGTTCTGTATTTGTTTCTGCCAGGAGTTAGGGGGCATATGTGTTCATAGTTGGGATCATATTTTTTTTTAAATATGTTTTATTGATTTTTACAGAGAGGAAGGCAGAAGGAGAGGGATAGAGAGAAACATCCATGAGAGAGAAACGTCGATCAGCTGCCTCCTGCACATCCTCTATTGGAGATGTTCCCGCAACCAAGGTACATGCCCTTGATCGGAATCAAACCTGGGACCATTCAGTCCGCAGGCCAACGCTCTATCCACTGAGTCTAACCGGTCATGGCTGGGATCATATTTTTATATAATTTTTGTCTGTTATTATTTTTATCATAAATACTTTCTCATATTATAATACTAGAGGCCCAGTGCACAAAATTCATGTACTCAGGGGCGGGGTCCCTCAGCCCCACCTGTGCCCTCTCACAGTCCAGGAGCACTTGAGGGATGTCGGACTGACAGCTTAGGCCCACTCCCTTAGTGCTGCTGCGGAGGCGAAAGAGGCTCCCGCCACCATGGTTGGACTTGCCAACCATTAGCTCGGCTTCTGGCTGAGCAGCATGCTCCCTGTGGGAGGGCACTGACCACCAGGAGGCAGCTCCTGTGTTGAGCATCTGCCCCCTGGTGGTCAGTGTGCATCATAGTGACCGGTAGTTCTGCCATTTGGTCAATTTGCATATTAGCCTTTTATTATAGAGGAGTAGAGGACCAATGCACAAAATTCGTGCAAGGGGCTCAGCCCTCACAGCTGCAGCGGCTTGCCTCGGCCCTCGCAGCCCCAGCTTTGTCCGGAAGGTCAGTCAGAAGGACATCCAGAAGGTCGTTCAGCTGTCCGGTCTAATTAGCATATTATGCTTTTATTAATATAGATGAGAAAGTATTTATGTTTCTGCATAACATTTATAATGTGAGCATAACAATTTAATTAAGCATTCTTTCTTGTTGGACATTTTGATTATTTTCACTATTAGAAATCACTACAGTCCTAACTGGTTTGGCTCCATGGTTAGAGCGTCAGCATGTGGAATAAAGGGTCCTAGGTTTGATTCCGGTCAAGGGCATGTACCTTGGTTGCGGGCACATCCCCAATAGGGGGTGTGCAGGAGGCAGCTGATCGATGTTTCTCCCTCATGATGTTTCTAACTCTCTATCCCTCTCCCTTCCTCTCTGTAAAAAAATCAATAAAATATATTTTAAAAAATCACTACAACAGATGCCTTTACTCATTAGGTTTTATTTTAGAGTTTATTTCCTCAAGTTGGATGTAAAATTACTGTGGCAGAGATAATGACTCATTCTCAGGTCCTTGATTGTCAAATTGCCATTCAGAAAGGTTACAGCAATTTACCCTGTTTTAAGCAGTATATCAAAGAGCCCATTCCAGCCCACTTTTGCTCTGATTGCTAATTTGAAGGTAAAAGAGGGCATCACATTATGCTTTATTTACTTATTTTTGGTTTCTAATGATGTTGAGCATTTTTTATATATGGTATCCATTATGTTTTTTTTCTTTTGCTGCAGACTTCTTGTTAAATTGTTTTCTTATTTTCATTTTAGTTTTTGTTTATTTCTTTATTAACCTGATCTTTTCTGATTTTTTGATAATAAGTTCAAGAAAAACAAATTTAAGAATTTGTAAAATCCTGGGATTTCTTTATTTCATCTGTGCACACTATTCTACTTATAATTTTTGGATTTTGCGCTGCTGGTTTGTATTGTATTTAGCTTTATCTAAGTAAGAGGCTAGCCACCTAAATTACCATATACCTGGTGGTTGAATGGTGGTTTGCTTTCCAATGAAAAATAATGCAATCAGAATAATTGTCCCAATTTTATGAATAAATCCAATTTTGTTAAACTGTGTGTACTTTTCTGTTGACCAATATTGATGTTCTAAAATTAACATGATACTTGATAAATGACCCTTTGTATATTTGCCTATTTTCAAATTTTAGACTTAATCGTCCTCAATTCAGGGTTCAAGTAGATAACTAGTTTTCATTCCTATAATAGTCATAGCTATCTAATGTTTAATAAACTGGTTCAATAGTTTGTGAGATACATTGATATATTATTATACCCAAATATTATACTGGTTTATTAACTATATGTGTTGTGCTTGTCTCTGTGTTTGTATATATGTATGTGGTAGCCTATAAAACATGTGCCTTTTTATATGTAATAAATGTAAACATATGTGTGTATAAATATTTTTCGTTGGAAGTTAACTACCATTTTCTTGTTGTCTCAGAATTTTATATTTCCTAAATGTTTGGACTTTAGATGCTGAACTATCTACTATAGCATTTCAAAACCAGTTTTGTAGCATGTGGTTTATATCATCATTTTGGATGCTTCCAGGGTCATGGAGATGGATGAGGAGAGATTTAGAAAGGATTTACATCCTGAGAGTTATTAGAAGTCTGAGTCATTTCTCTCTTTCAGTCAATCCAAGTGAAGGGGACCTCAGAGAGCCATCTGAAAAGTTTGACAAGCGTCACCAGAGTTTAGGAGCCACAGGGAATATAACTGCCTCACATCTTTAAAAGTCTGAAGGCAAGGTGTGGCTAGTATAGCCTCTGATAGTGGGGTAGAGAAAAGATGTGAGTAAATTTTATTTCCACTAACAGAAGAGGTCAGGGGCCTATCTCTCATGGGCTAGATGTGGCGGCCCCTTCCCACTTCCCTTTCCCCTAGACCCCTCCCTGCCCTGCCTTGTCCTCTCCTCCCTTTGTCTTCCCTCCCCTTCCCTTCCCTACCTCCCTACTCTGGCTCTCTTGCTCTCTCCCTCTCTCTCCACTCAAGCCCTCCTGCCTCTTCTCATTTACACATAATTGAGTTAAAAATACACTCTGTTCAGGGCCTATCATGACCTTCAATTTCTACCAGGCTCTTCTCTATTAATTTTCAAACATCCGGGCATTGGGGTCTTCCTAGATTTGTGTTGACCTTATTGATTTCTACTTTAATTTCTATGAGGTCAGAAACATATTCTGTATGAATTCAGCACTTTGAAATGTGTTGGCACTGCTTTATAGCTAGCAACATTTGATTAATCTTTGTAAATTCTCCTTGTGTGTGTGAAATAAAGATGTATAGTGTGAAAGAGTTATAGATGCAGCATTCTATATAAATCCTAGGTTTTTTAATAGTCTGTCCTTGATTTTTGCCTAACTTTTCTATCATTTACTAAAAAATGTGTATTAATATTTCCAGAATAATTATTTGTTATGTTTATTCTAATAATTTTAATTTTTTCATATTAAGATCATATAATTAGAGATATGTAAATTCAGAATAGTTTGTTTCCTCATAAAATAAACTTATTTTGATAGGATAGCCTTACATATCTCTGTAAATGTTTTCTGTCTGAAGGTCATTTTATAATTATTAGTGTGGATATATGCATGTGGAATCTTTATCATTTCTTTTACTTTTTTTTTAAATATACTTTTTTATTGGTTTTAGAGAGGAAGGGAGAAAGATAGATAGAGAGATAGAAACATCAATGATGAGAGAGAATCATTCATAGGCTGCATCCTGCATGTCCCCTACTGGGGATGAATCCTGCAACCCAGGCATATGCCCTTGGCCAGAATCGAACCTGCGACCCTTTAGTCCGCAGGCCAACGCTCTATCTACTGAGCCAAACCGGCTAGGGTTACTTTGGTTTTTTTAAGATAAACTTATTATTAAAAGTTAGATTTTTTAATAATCCAATCTGATGATCTTTGTCTTTTGATCAGATAATTTAGAACATTCAATGGAATTATCCAAACATTTGATTTCTAGCTCTACAATATATCCTGCAATTTCTAGTTGCCCTCATCAATTCTGTGTTTTCTTTTTTTCATTTCTTGCCTTATTTTAGAGTAGTTATTTTAGTAATTAAATTGTAAGCCTTTATTTGCACAGAAATTATACATTTTGATTTTATTACCACATGACTATATATAAAATTATAACATGCATAATTATCATCTGAATATATTTGAAAAATTTGTGCTATTTTTATATCAAAGTAAGCTTTCTTTCAAAAAGGAAGGGTATGAGATGTCAATTTTGAACATCGAATACTAAGTAATTTTGTACTAATGAGCCCTTCTTTAATAATCTTATGGACATTAAACTTCATTGATTCTGGAGATGAATGGGAAAACTTTGGCAAAAGAACCTCTATAAAGCACTGGATAAATTGGATGGCTATAAAATGTAAGAACAATGCATACATGTAGATGCTCTGACAAAGTGAAAATAACACAACTTAAAAAGTGGGAGGGGACAGAAAGTGAAAAGAAAAATAGGATTGCATTATTGATTACCATACAAATAATAAAGGAGAGTAATGCCTAAGATTTTAAGTGAACAAACCATCAATAAAATTCTAAGTAAGGCAGACTAGGACTCAGGGAATTATATAAATACCACACCCAAAGGCCTTGGGTATTTTTAAGCAGTTTGATCAGTAGGAGATTTAATAAAATACAAAGACGGTACATAAATCCCCATCCCCTTCCTTTTTTCTGAGGGTATATTCCAAATTACAGCCCAAATAAAACCTCACATGGGGGCCCAGAGAGTGCAACTACCACACTTAGCCCTTTCATAGCTTGTGTGGTACAGTGGCCAGGGCAGAATTATACCATCTGTGTTTGCTTCGCATTCTACCCACCTCATTTCTCTTTTCCTTCATTCTTGCTGCATTGGGATTGCACTTCCTGATAACATGCTAGAGTATAAGCCTTGCATCAAGCTCTGTTTTCTTGAAAACCTGGGCTAGACAATTAGAACTGTTCATAAAAAGACAGAATCTCAGGCTAAGATTTTAGAGACCAATTAGCTATGTGTGTGAGAGAATAGGGACCCCATTGATTAACAGTGGAGCTTCCCAAGCCAGGCTGCATCAGCAATTCTATGCAAGACCATCTGTGGCTCTGGGAGATAAGTAGGGGCCCCACTACCCTGGTAAATGAGATTGTCTGACACTCAGTAACATCACAAGTTCTTAACCTTTCACAAGTGATTAATTCAAATGAGGCAAAGATGGAAGGGCCAAAATCCAGAACCCTGATAATACCAAGTTCTGACAAGGATGTGGGATAACAGGTACTCCTATTTATTGCTGATGAGAATGCAAAATGGGACAGCCACTGTGGAAGACACTTTGTGCAATGTTTCTAGCATTATAACGAATGTGTGTATATATATGTATATATGCTGTGAAAAAAAATTGTGTAATTTTAGTGATTCCACCAAGGAGTTAAATGGTCCTATATTTGCATTTAAAACTGTGATTGCACAATATAAAGATGAAATAAAAAAATTATCCAAAATTTATTTATTTTTTTACTTTGAATGACATTAAATAGCAATAGGTACAAATAAAGAGCTAGACTGCCAATAAAAGGAAAAAGTCAGATATTTTAATATATCTAGTGGCACTTTTCTCCTGCTTTTTGAATAAGATTCCCTGCATTTTAATTTTACACAGAGCATTGCAGTTTATGCAGCTGGCCCTAACCATATGAGTATGTAGGTTGTTGTTGTTTTACATACACCGTACTTAAGTGTAAGAAATTTTTGCAACGCTTTTTCTCCTACCACCAAAAAAAACAAAAAAAAAAAACAATTTTGGGCCCCTTAGGGGTGCTATCACAACCACTGAAAATACATGTCTAATGCTTCCACCAATAGCTGCAGTCATTTGACAGACCCTGCAAACTTTTTGAGAATGTTTGATATGGGGTCTGAGCTGGCACTGACACCAGAGGCACGAAATGCCATTTTTGTCTTCTGAGTCGAGCTGTAGCTTTTGGAGGGTATGCCGTCATGACCAGCATGGTAATGCATCCCATTGCATTTGCTTCCTGCACTTTCCTGCCTCACTTCCAATTCCCATCACTCACATTGCACTGGGATTGCACATTACAGTAGTACTAGAACATAAATTTTGCCCCAAGCTCTGTTTTCTAGGGAACTCCGTTATGTGTTAGGTACTTGTTTGTCTCCCATAGAGCTTGAAATTTCACTAGTGACCCATTATTTTCCATCTTAGCCTCATATTTCCTTGCAATTTCCAGCCTTCATGACCAATAGTGTTACCTCTGGGAAGGTGCTGAACCGTGTGACCTAGCTTCTGTACTTGGTGCTTAGGAAATGGGATGACAGGAAAGCTTCGGGCAATGATATATGCTGCATTTTTATTTAAACTGTGGAAGATGCAAAGGCAAGTCAGATTCTCAGGTATGGGCCAGCTCATCTGCACTTGTTATAGGGCTACTGGGACCCAGGGATGCCCTGATATTTCCCTGTCAGCCTGGTGTTGCATTGCTGCTTTCTTAGCTTGTCATTGGGCAATGATACAAGCAAGGTAATGCAATACAATGGAAAGAAAGTTTTACAACCCCATTTCCATCAGCTACAGCTTCTTCTCTAAGCTACCACTTATCTTTCACACATTCTGCATCCTAAGGGGATTTCTGGTTATTGTTAGATTCTGAGATACCAGAGACTCCCCCTTACTTCTATAGCATCACCAGGATTGGCTTATGTAGGAGATTTCACAAAATGAAAAGCCATTGATACTTAATTTTGTAAATATTAAAGCAAGGGGGCAAGATAATTTGTAATGCCATGCTCAATTTGTTTTCTATTTAAGTTTTGCTTTAAAAAAAGTATTCATATTAAAATGAGCTTACTTTTTTACTTAGTTTCTTAATTAGATGCTTCATGGTTAATCATTGACATATTATTTTTGCTATCATGACATTATAAGCCAATTTAATATCAACTAAATGAAGGAGCATTGTTTGATGAATGCTTATAGCTTATAAAGTTAATATTCTTTCTATATAATAGCAGATAGCTAAATAACAGAGATTAAGTACAATTCCATTTTAATGTAAAATAGCTAATTAAGGAGTGATAGTAACTATATAATAAAAAAAAAACCATGAGAGCAGAAGACCAAAACACATGTATTGCTTTGAAAAATGCCTCATATCCCAGCATTGTTGGTTATAAACTCATTGTATATAGAGAAGCTATAATAAATCAAAACAATCTTCATTTATCATGACAGTAGTTAAACTTTAAAAGCCATATTTTGAAGTAAAGTTTGTATAACAAATAAGGAAACATGCAACAACTGTGAAATATTTGAAACACCTCATTTAGAAAGGTCTTCATTACAAATTGTTTTATTTTTAAGTATAAAGCGTATACAGGAATTATATCATCCTATCTAAGATTAACTTTCTTGCAGAATTTTAGTGTGATTCCTATTAATCAAAATATTTTATTAAACATTATGTTAGAGCATACATAAATTTAATATAATAAAAGTATTATAGTTGTTATTTTAATTATAAAAAATTTCTATCCTAATTTCTCCCTTCTATGTAGTCAAGCATTCCTTATATGCTTCCAGTAAACATCCAACTATCATGTTATGCTGTTTCAATTAGAAGTTAAAAATTCATTTAATACTACTTTACATAAGCAAAATGAAAAAGCAAGTAAGATTTGAGAAATCATTTCAATGAAAAGTACAAAGGGATTTTGGAGTAGCCTTGGTTTTATGTTACCTGTTCATTATTCTTTAGAATTAACCATCACAATATATAGCTAATATGACATCAATTCTATTTAATCAATGATTGTTTAAATTATTTTCATCAATTTGTGCTGTCTTTAAACCAGTGAGCAGAGGTTTCCGAAATGGCCATTAGTGTTAGGTCATTTGTGAAAAGTACTCAATCTGTTAGAAGATAATATGAATACAAAAATAAGAGCTATGTAAAAATTATACTTAACTGCTATGATTTGATCTATGCTTTATGCCTTTTTCAAATTGTGATTCCAATTCCTCAAAAAAATAAACAAATGGAAATGTAAAGGTACATGTATCTACATGTTCATGAAAGATTAATGGGCATTTGATAGTTTCAGGGGGCTTGGAGCTCCTGACTTATCTCTGCCAACCTTAAGGCCATCAATCCTCTTGTACTTTCTCTGTTGCTCCTTCATTAATTTCACATCAACTAATTACACCATTCATTTGATGCAATCCTGAATGATGTCACATCAATTCAGAAGATGCAGATAAGGGAGGATTCAAGATATTATAATACATGGCTCATGTATTAAAGGCATGCAACAAATATTTTTTTCCTTTTATTTCCAATGAATATATACTGTTTAGTTTAATGTAAATCAAGTATGAGGAAAACTGGTGACTTTAAGCTATTTCAGTTTATGTTTGGAAAGTTATTAGCATTCAGGAGCATGTCTGTTATTCTTTATAATTCTATAGTTACATGACTTCACCAAGTTCCTTCTATATGAAGTCTTTCCTGACAGGCTTTGGCCCACTTTGAATACATGTATTATTTGATGTCTGTCAGGATATTTCCTAAATATTAGCTTGCAAAAAAAAATCACCCAATGTTCTTATAATGATACAGGTTCTATTTCTATTTGTTGAAATGGGCCTACGGGTCTGCATTTCAAACAACTTCCCAGGTGATGTTGATACTGCTGGTCCACACACTGCAATTTAAATAGCAAGGTCCTTCAGCACATAGAACCTGAATGACATAATTTTTTCATTTTATGATTTTCACCCATGTACCCCTTACAAATATCTTCCAAGTGACATAGCAGTTATTTATCTTCAAATTATAAAACTGGCTATAAAATATTCCTACATCAATTATGGTAAGTTCTGAGTATATGACATTTGTTTAGTAAAATTTTTGAACATTTTGAAAAATATCTACAACATTTATTTATTTCTTCATTTAACCAATTATATGTCAAGGGTTGTGTGAGTGCTAGAGGTAGAGTGGTAGAGACAGATCGGAACTTTGTCCTCAAGCTTATAGGTTTCAGTATAGACTCAAGGAAGGAAAAGGGTTACCAAATGGGTTTTGATTGCACTAGTAACTCAAAGATTACCGACAGCACTGACAATGCAATGAAACAGACCCATGCTTCTGGTCTTCCTCAGGTTATGATTAACTTTCTTATTAATACATCTCCCTGATAGCCAATGGGAAGGGTAGTGGCTGTACGGCTAATTACCATGTTTCTCTTTTATTAGATAGGATAGTTACATGACTTCACCAAGTTCCTTCTATATGAAGTCTTTCTTGACAGGCTTTGGCCCACTTTGAATACATGTATTATTTGATGTCTGTCAGGATATTTCCTAAATATTAGCTTGCAAAAAAAAATCACCCAATGTTCTTATAATGATACAGGTTCTATTTCTATTTGTTGAAATGGGCCTATGGGTCTGCATTTCAAACAACTTCCCAGGTGATGTTGATACTGCTGGTCCACACACTGCAATTTAAATAGCAAGGTCCTTCAGCACATAGAACCTGAATGACATAATTTTTTCATTTTATGATTTTCACCCATGTACCCCTTACAAATATCTTCCAAGTGAGATAGCAAGTTATTTATCTTCAAATTATAAAAATGGCTATAAAATATTCCTACATCAATTATGGTAAGTTCTGAGTATATGACATTTGTTTAGTAAAATTTTTGAACATTTTGAAAAATATCTACAACATTTATTTATTTCTTCATTTAACCAATTATATGTCAAGGGTTGTGTGAGTGCTAGAGGTAGAGTGGTAGAGACAGATCGGAACTTTGTCCTCAAGCTTATAGGTTTCAGTATAGACTCAAGGAAGGAAAAGGGTTACCAAATGGGTTTTGATTGCACTAGTAACTCAAAGATTACCGACAGCACTGACAATGCAGTGAAACAGACCCATGCTTCTGGTCTTCCTCAGGTTATGATTAACTTTCTTATTAATACTCTACCAGATCAAGAAGCAGAGTGATTTCAGGAATAGAAGGGAAATAAGTTCATTTTTGGTCAAAATAAAGAGCATAGAATGAGGAGTAAAATAATTGGTAAATATGATAAAATGGTGAAAAATCTACGTAAGGTCACTTAAAAGATTATGTACACTAGAATATACAACCAGCAAGAACAAATGGAATAAACTTTCTAGAGGCTAGGAAGAGAACCAATTTAAAGGAAAATTATTTAAAAAAATAAATTTCTCTTTTGAAATGGATTGTAAGCCATTTCAATTACTGTTAAAAACTGCAATATCAGAGAGAACATGCAAATGAAATGAGCAAAATCACCTTTGAAGAGGTTTTATTATTATAATATATGCAATTGGGATTATATTTTGCATATTATTCTGAAGCTTGTCTTTTTCATTAACAAGAACTTTCCACATATTCCACTTTTTTCCTATTTATGTCAAACAACTTAATGCATCTCTTTAATCTCCAATAAAGCAAATTTTGGAATATTTTCTATTTTTAAAGTAGTACACTTGGAACTCAATTGGCAATCATTAACATATATGTCTTCTCCCATTTTTGTATTTCTGTGTGATAAATTGCTTTAAGGAGAATGTTAGTATTCGTTTTCTAGGACAGCCATAACAGGGAACCACCTTCTGGTAGCCAAAACAAAAGAAATGTATTTCTCACAATTCTGGAGACCAAGATGTTACCAGGATTGGTTTTGTCTGATCCTCTCTCTGGTCTACCAGACAGCCATCTTTTCCCTGTGTCTTCATTGGTCTTCTCTCTGTGTATGTATCCTCATCTCATCTTCTTAGAATAGCAGTCAATACAGTGGAAAGTAAATTTGGGATGTATGTGGAATGTGATAGAAGCATATCAAGCAAAAGTGATAAACCTGTTGAGAATGGGGAAAGATTGGGAAGATGTTCTACAGTGTTCATCTCAGAGTGATGTTATATCTTTTTAAAAAGCAGGAATATTATCAGGAATAGTAAGAAAACTATAAAACAAAGAGTGGAGAAACCAGAAGACCCATTCTAATGAGAGTGCCCATAGAGAACTATACTACATTCGAATCCAGAATCTGCAGTGTAATAGTTGTGTGAATTTACGTAGCTTATTTTCATCTTTCTGAATTCTAGTTTTCTCAGGTATAAAATGAGAATTATAATATGTACCTAAGAATGTTATTCCATTTAAAAAATATTCTTTGTGAAGTATTTAGAATGCTTCACATACATAATTGCTTTTATTATTAATATTATTGATATTGGCACTGCCATTTCCTCACAATTGATATATACAACCTTTTCTCTGTCATGAAAGCTCCTTCTGAGAAGACTACCCACCTTAAATCAGGGTACACTGTAGCCCCAATCACAAAGTTTTATGCATGTTGTTTTAGAAATGATTATCTTGGAGGTACTACATTTAGGCTAAATGTGGACACATTATGTGTTTAGACTACAGGAGAATGTATAAGAAAGCCCTACAAGTAAGAACCCAGTACAAATGGGGAAATTATTTTTAAGAAGTAACTTTCAATTTTAAAATGAATTGTAAGCTCTGGTAGCCTTGGCATCTTTAATGACTACTCACACACTTTAGTAATCTCTACTTGCTGCTACTGAAACATTTTTCCTCAGGGTTCATCACTTTGAATGTTGGACCTCCTTTGAATTATATCACTCCCTGAATGATTGACAGTCATAGTTCTACCAGGTGTTACTGGAGATACCAAATATTTTAATACTTGGACATTAATATTAATATAAATGTTCAGGGGTGTTCCTACATCAAAGAAACTAACCCTGAAAGCTCATCTATTTAATTCCAAGGAATTCTGAAAATAGTATGGTGACTTTTTTCCAATTCTTTGGTTTTGAAACATTTCCATAAATGTGATGAGAAAGGAAGGCAGAGGGAGAGAAATAGAGAGAAACATCAAGGAGAGAATGAAATATTGATTGGCTGACTCCTGCATGTCCCAGGTAGCCACAACCCAGGCATGTGCCCTGACCAGGTATTGAACCAGTAACCTTTCAGTGCACTGGACAGCACCAAGCCTACTGAGCACACTACCGGGGCCGTCACCATATATTTGACCCCTTTTACCTTTTACTACCCCCTTCCCCTTTCCTCTGGTAACCACCGTACTATTGTCTGTGTCTATGAGTTTTTGTTTGTTTGGTCTTCTTGTTTGTTCATTTGCTGACTTCAGTTTTATATCCCACATATGAGTAAAATCATATAGTTTTTAGCTTTTCCAGTCTGACTTATTTCACTTAGCGTGATATTCTCAGTATCTATCCATATTGTCATAAATGGCAATATTTCATCTTTTCTTATAACTGAATAGCATTCCATTGTATATACGTACCACATTTTCTAGACCTAATCATCTATAGAAGGATACTGCGGTTCTTCCCAGGTCTTGGCCACCATGAATAATGCTGCATTGAACATAGGGATGCATATATCTTTGCAAATGTTTTCAAATTTTTTGGGTAGAGGGGTTGCTGTGTCATATGGTAACTCTATTTTTAATTTTTTGAGGAGTCTCCATACTGTTTCCCATAGTGGCTGTACCAGTTTACATTCCCACGAGTAGTGAGTGAGGGTTCCTTTTTCTCCACAACCTCTCCACCAGTTGTTATTACTTTTCTTGTTGATAATAGCCATCCAAAGGGGTGTGAAGTGGTATCTCATTGTAGTTTTTATTTGACTTTCACAATTTAGTGAAATTAAGTATCTTTTCAAGAGCCTGTGAATTTTGAGCCAAGACACAGTCTCTCTTTCATGTCAATGAGATGGAAAATCCAACTCCAGATTGGTGCAGCCAAGAACATAGACCGGTTCACCACCTGTAGCTCCCAGTCAGAACTATATTCCCAGGACAGACTGCACATCAGAATTTCTCACACTTCCCCTTGCTACTTGTTTTTGAGATTATGTTCTGGAAATGTGCTCCAGCAAGATTGGGGGTGAATTCTCCCACCAAGCCCTTGCTCATGAGAGGAAGATTCCTATCTTGGGCATGACAGTGCTGAGGATACTGGGTTCCTGTTCCCTCTTGCCTTGGTTTGTAGAGCAGGAATTCCACACCAGGAGTAGGAAGCCAAGAAGACCTGGGGTGTTTCCCTTCCTCTCCAACATAATGTTCTGTTCCTAAATTGGGGGTTTCACTCAGAGAGAAGCACACCATTGTCCCACCGCCAGCACCAGTGAAATAGCTCAGAGAGTTTGCCCAGGGAAAAAGCAGGCCAGTAGTACAGAGAACTCCAAATCTCTTTTCAAAGGAATTGACTTAATTTGCAACAAAATTTGGAGCAATTTAAATCTAAGGGCACTCAGAAAAACAGTGGTAACTGTGTTGAAAGACAAGTGGGATGTGATACATTAATTGAAGATATAGGCTAAACTGTAGGCAGGCTAATTTGTAAGAGCAAAAGGAGGAATGAGACAGCTGGGAGAAGCTTTGTGAGTGAAGACAAATATCAAACACTAACCATATGTGGAGGAGTGATTGTTCCATGGCGTGACTGCTGCCTGGCCTGCGAGCTGGACTTAGGCCAGAACAGAGATTGCTTAATGCAAGTCCCCCGTAGCGACAGTCTGATTATAATCGATGTTCATTCTGACATAAATCAACACCACTTCCCCGCCTCCTTCTATGTACTGGTTCCTGGAAAGGCCATTGTCCTGTCAAGCATGTAAAGTAATTTCTGTTCCTGGTAGCATTCATGTACTAGTACCTAATAGTATTTTTCCTTTTTATCCTAAATAATTCTTTATTGCCTGTCAAATGGCATGGAGTACATTTACTAGTACTTTGTCTTGCAGCCACCCATATGTAAGTGTCTTTTAATAAACTCTGCTAATTGCCAGGCTGGTGTGGCCTGCCCCTTTCTCCAGTTTCCCAAACCTTCCACTTACGGAAGTAGCATTTTAGTATTGAAGATTTTCCTTGGGTTCGTGTGTGCTAACATCATAGAACTATCTCTGCAAAGGAGTCTGGATTGGATTGCATCAATCTGTGAACAAGTAATTTCCCAGAACATTGTTATAAACAGTAGACAACCAGCCAGTAAGTAATGGAGCTTAAAAGGTGAGTGCAGATAAGGAAACAGAGGCCTGCCAAAAGCAATGTGACTATGCTTTCACTGTGACTATGAGTATACCTAAGACTGTGTCCCCTGAGAAACAACATCAAAGACTTCATACTTCAGGTAGAAATAGACTTCACTGAAGTAATGAGGAGAAAACTGGTCTTGCAAGGTGTGTCAGGCCATAAAAACTGTGAACAATGCACTGCCCTGCGGGGGGAGGGGAGGTCGTTATCACTGGCCCCAGGACAGATCATCAACACCTGGGGGCCTTCCTGTAAGCCCATGAAAGGGAGGGGGGGACCATATCTGCAAGACAAAGACCCCAGAAGGTTATAAAAAGCGAAGCCTCTGCATGTTACTTCACTCTGATTTGGAAATTATTCCCGGAGTCCACTAGTCACTAGTGTTAATAAATGGGGTCCCTCCCTTTCTCTAGGAAGTGTGCTTGGTATTTCTTTGCTCTTCTGTAACAGTAATACAATCAATCAGTTGGATTCTTAATTGAAATTGATAATCTGGTTTTAAGATTCTTTGGAATCACAAGAGACCCAGCATAGCCAAAACAATTTGGTAATACAATCAGTCAGTTGGATTCTTAATTGAAATTGATCATCTGGTTTTAAGATTCGTATGGAATCACAAGAGACCCAGCATAGCCAAAACAATTTGATAAAGAACAAAATAGGGAAATCACATTTTCTGATTTCAGAACTTACTATGAATAAATGTTAATTAAGACAGTGATGCTTGCCAACGTGGTGCTGGTATAAGAATAGACCTAAAGATCAATAAAATGGAATTGAGAGCTCCAAAATAAACTTTTTTGTATCTATGGATCCTAAAGAAATTCAGTGGGAAAAGAATAATCTTTTCACAAAATGGTAGTGAGACAACTGGCTAGCCACATGGAAAGAAGGAATTGAACCCTTGCCTCACACCATATAAAAAGATGAATTCAAAGTGTAATAAATACCCAACTGTGAAAGGTACAATTATACAACTCTTAGAAGAAAATATTGGGATAAATCTTTTTGAGCTTGTATATAAAAATTAGTTCTTTAAAAAAATGGATAAACTGGACTTCATGAAAGTTAAAACTTTTCTGCTCCAATGAACACCATTCATAGACCACCCACAGAATGGCAGAAAATATTTGCAAATCATATATCTAACAAAGAACTCTTACAACAGAGTCTGAATGCACATTACTCAAAGACTATGAGCATATGAAGAGATACTTGACATCATAGAAATGCAAATCAAATCCAAAATGAGCTACTACTTCACACCCATTAGGATGGCTAAAACAAAAAAGTTAGAAAATAACAAATGTTGGTGGGGATGTGGAGAAATTGGAACCCCCAGGATGGTTGGAATATAAAATAGTGCAGCTTCTTTGTAAAATATTATGGCAAATGGTTAAACATAAATTACCATATGATCCAACAGTTCCAATCTTTTGTATATGCCGAAGAGAAATGAAAAATTATGTCCACCAAAAGTGAGTGCATAAATGTTTATAGCAGCATTCCTAATAGCTAAAAGTTATAAACAACCCATTAATTGATAGGCATATGAAAAATGTAGAACCATACAATGGAATATTATTTGGCCACAAAAAAGCAATGGATTACTGATACATGGTATAGCAATGTTTATACTTTGAAAACATTATGCTCAGTGAAAGAAGCCAGTCATGGAAGTTCATACATCATATGATACCATTTATATGAAATTCTGAGAAGAGTCAAATTGTAGAGACAGAAAGATTACTGGTTGCTTATGGTTGAGATAATTTGGGGAGGAGTAATAGCTACATGGTATAGATTTTTTCTTAGGTGATTGGGATATTCTAAAATTAACTGTGATAATATTTATGTATATCTGTGAATATACTAGCAATTACTGAATTATATGATATAAATGGATAAAGCATATGGCATGTTAATTATATATCAACAAAGCTGTTATAATGGACTCAAAATCTAGTTTAGTATATGGTATAATATACTAGAATAATAGCAGACATATTGTTGGCTGCACAGAAAACATAGAACACATTCTTTTAAACACAGAATACATAAAAACATTCTTTTAAAATTAAACAGGCATAAATGAGTGATGTGGACATATTGTTGGCTGCACAGAAAACATCGAATACATTCTTTTAAACACAGAATACATAGAAGACATTCTTTTAAAATTAAACAGGCATAAATGAGTGATGAACATGCTATTAATGTGCATCTAATCATGTTCACTTTTATATATTTTACTTGTAGAAGAAAAGACTCATTTTGAGAAACAACATCTATATTTGGCAATGCTTTATTGGATCAAGTCCACCTAATTTCATAAAGCATTTTGCCTAGAGCACATCAGTAAATTTCCACGCTGATTTCACTCAGAACAAAGAAAAAAAGAAAGAGTAATTTTGCAACTAATATTTGAAGCTAGACTCACAAATATATTTAATTTTTTAGTCAGTCAACTTCCTTATTATTTCCAAAGGAAGGCTATTTAGAGTTTTGGCATTCTTTTTTAGCATAACGACTTTAATAATAGCAGGTAAACACTTCTGAGTGACTTACTGAGTGGTTACTGTTAAAATATAAACAGAGGCACATTAAAATTTTAAAGAGTTTATTTATGCAAACATGGATTTCAATTGGGAAGGGCCAAACTGGAAGTAGTTAAGAGCTCTCCACTGATAGGAGCCAGCCTCAGGTTTATCTAAAGAAGATGCAGAAGCAAAGCAAATAAATTATTTGGTTCCCTACAGATCAAGTTTAGTTGGCTGCTTGTGATTGGTTGTTCTTAAGTTTCATTTTCTCAGATTCTAGTGCTTTAGGTTTTGGTTTGCTCCTGTAGGCTACCAAGACACTAGAGCCAGCTCAGCCTAATGGCCTCCTTGTTTAATTACTTTAACATTACCAAGACTGTGCTATCACTTTTGCTTGGATGCTCTGGTTGTTTTTGCTTTGACAGGTACAGATTTTATGGTTTAACTTGAAGAACTTGCTTTGTCATATAGGAGATAGCCACTTTAGTTTACTAAGAACTAATGCAATAAAGGAGTTAACTTGGCAAAACCTATTGTGTAAAATGTGTTGAGACTTATATGACACCATTGTCTTATTCCTGCTGATACACAAATTCATACCTTGAACTGCCTTACATTGTCCACTCTGTATTTCTCGTCTAGCTTTAAACACTGATGCCACAATCTCCAGTTCCTAATTTCCTTTTCTAGCCCCTCAGCATGTTACTGTCTGCACCTAGAACTATGAACTGAGCTGTAAGTGTTCCGTGGTAATTTACATAGCCCTTTCACAGAAAACCTGTGATAATACTTAGTCCTGACTTGATCTGTAGGAAGTTATTCCTCCTCCCTCATCCTTACCCCTAACTGGGTTGTCTGTAAGCTAATAAGAATAAAGACACAAAGCTTGTCCTTAGGGAAATAGAAATGAAGAATAGCGTCATTGCCCATAATTTACATATGTTGGAAAGAAGAATTTTGAACTGAATCATCTTATTTGAGTTCCTTCTTAAAGTGGGGCAAATGAGAAATTATAGAAGTGGGAATATGTCTCTGGCTCATATTTTTATTTACCTAATTTTTTAACCTAATATTAATAATACTTATTGAGCACTTATGTGCTCTACGCTATTCAAAGTACTTTACATATATTAACACATATTAATCCTCATGAAGACTATGAAAGAGGCACTATATTGAGAAGTTAAGCAACTTGCCTAAGGCCACCCAACTAGTGAATAGCAAAACCAGCTGACTGATCTAATACAGAGTCCTTAAATGGTAGTTTTCAGGCTGTACCATTTCCAGACGTGGAGATAGCATCACTTGCTATTTCTGAAAGGCAAAAGAACATTTGGGGCAACATCGTTTCCTGTTTGAAGCTCAGCAATAATATTTGAAGGAAAGCACCCATCATGGAAAGAAAATAGGCTATTTCTCATGGATTGAAAGTGTTGCACAAATCAATGTTAGGTTGTTTCAGTGAATGACAAGAACTCAAAAACTAAAAGGGGTCACAATCATCTATCTTAAGCATTTACATGGAAATTAACAAATATTACTGCTTTTACGTTGACTGTCCATGATATGAGTTTGCATGCATTTAAGCTATTCATAAATGATAGCTATGTACTTGTTTCCTTTTAAACAAAAATTATTTTTTCACTTAAGGGACTATTAATCAAAATATGAAATAAACCAAAATTAAGAAATGATTATTTTAGGGGAATATCATCTCTGAGATTTGGAAGATGTATTTTGTTATAACATACTTGAAAATTGTTTATTACTTGTTTTGTAAAATTCTGAGCATGTCTAATATATGCTTCTAGAAATGAATGTCTCTGTAAAGCTCTCATCTAAAATTCCCTTAGAAGAGAAAAAAATGTAAATAATATCTGTGATAAATGTATGTAAAATCAAGTAGATGGTAATGATTAGGAGACTCCTTAATAAAACTGACTTCCTTATTTAAATTCCATATTCTTATTTCTAATACATGGATAATATTAGATTTTCTAAAATTATTGTTATTATTCACTGGAAATATGTGATGACATACAGTTCAGAGTATTTGTAAAATGACACTATTATTATAATCGCTTGAATAGAAGGTTCAAATGGGAAAAACTACACACAAAAGCATAAACAGGTATTTTAAAATGCCATTTCTTAAAAAAGAGCTTACTGTGATAGGCAATACCTTATAGTTCATTTAGACTTGGGGATAGTTCCTTCTATTAACCAAAAATGGAAATACAGGAAGAGCCCTAACCGGTTTGGCTCAGTGGATAGAGTGTCGGCCTGCGGACTGAACGGTCCCAGGTTCGATTCCGGTCAAGGGCATGTACCTTGGTTGCGGGCACATCCCCAGTAGGAGGTGTGCAGGAGGCAGCTGATGGATGTTTCTCTCTCATCGATGTTTCTAACTTTCTATTCCTCTCCCTTCCTCTCTGTAAAAAGTCAATAAAAATATAGTTAAAAAAATACAGGAAGAGGAGATATTCCTGAGGACAGTTTTGAATATGTTGATTTTGAGATGTCCATGAAACATAAAGTGGGAGTGTTCAGTAAGTAAATGCAATTATAGGCCAAAACTCATGGGTGTAATTTGACCAAGGCTAGGTTTGACATCTTTCAAAGTGTGAAAATTGAAATGTAGACTGGTTGTTTGTCTGTTTCAGGTTTGATAATTGCAAGGTGAGTCCTGCATAAAATCCAAGAGAAAATAGAGCATAGCATACTGAGTTGAATGATTACCAATGGAAACTAGATGGATAGGTCAATATGTAAAACCTTTAGGAAGAAAATGGGCTGATGAAAAAGGGATGGGCATTCTCCTGTGTAGCAAAAGCTATTAAAAAAATGTATAGAAAGGAGAATGAGGAGAGACTGTGGTATAGAGTGAAGCTAGTCTCCCTAGATGATCCTAAGGGTTAAGTTGTGCCATCCCACTCCATATATACTGATGTAGTCAAGGCTCATAGCATCTAAGATGTTGGAACTACCATCGATTGGAATATATATGGCTATAGGAGGCAGATGTTAGAAGATGAAGACTTTGAATTAGCAATCACAGGCTGGGTGAATTGGAGTCAGTATATGAAAAAGAGATTTCTTATTTGCAAATTCTGCAAATACAGTATACTGATCCAATCTTTCCTAGCTGATGAATTTGCCAGTACTACTTTTATGCTTTAATAATAGTATGATTATTTTCAGTCACATAAATGTGAAGATTTAGAATGTTTAGTTCACTTTCCAATAGCTTTCTCTAAAACTCCTTCATAATCTAAGCCCATTATAGCAAAAAAGGAGATTTGTTATACAAAGCTGCTAGATTTAGCAGAGAAACAATACTTGAAATAAACTCTCCTAATACATACAACACCTACCTTCAGGATTGGTTTCTGATTCTACTGAATATAACTATTTTGATTGAAATGAAAGTTCCATTCATCATGGTGCCTCTGAAGTTTACTGATAAACCATGTCATGCCAATTAAAGGTAAATCATTTTTTTTTAACTTGGAGAAATTATAAAAATTTTTGAAAATCTTTCATTAACACCAGCTGCAGCATACTGACTCAAGTGAAAAGGCCTGAGTCTTTATTTCAAAGCATGTGGAACAGAAAGAAAAGTAGAGCCAAATAAGGAAGAAAGATTACTTGGGATAGTATACCTCATTTTAGCCATTATTTATTTCTTTTCATCAATTAAACATAATTTTAATCAGAGCAGAACTCACCAGAAGGAAGTGCCAGTTTATTTCAACAAAGAGGTTTACCACCTTATATTCTTCAGAGAACAGCTCACAACTCACCTGTCCAATTCATATGGATGTTGACGTGACCTTGACTTCACAAGTACATTGGGAATTGCTGCACTTCTCAAACATTACATGTGAGAGTGAGGTTGATAGATGAGAAAAGGAAAAGAGAAGTTCCAACGTATTTTGCAACTGCTCAATATAAGGAAGAGGATTTGAGTCCCTCAAAAGAGGAAATGAATTGCCATTTATTTTTAATTTATCCCATTGACAAACATTCACTTCAATTGCCCAAGCACAGGGGCTGTCAGTCATTGTCAAGGATCACCAACATTGTTACATTGTTTTGTTACTTTGTATCAATGAGAAAAATTCTTCATATAGTCCCCTATTTGAATTAACTTTCAATAGAACAAAAAATTTCAGCACCATCTTAAATCTGTTCAGTCTCTGAAAAATTTATTATACTGAGATAAATCCTCAAAAATATTATATTAAAACAATAGCTGGCAAAAGATATCATTTCTAGAGTATATAATAAACTAAATTCCTGAACTTGTGTTGAAAAGGCTGCCAATATTATTTAAATTCTTAGACATAAAATAGGATCCAGAGTCTGTTTGTAGGTATGGGTAGAGAACACTGTGCTTATTTCCTTACCTTCTATCAAATACTGAGTGCAAACAGGAGAAATATAAATCGTTTAGGAAGCTTTTTCCTAAGGCAAGATATATAGACAAAATAAAAGAATTGCTGCACTTAACATGACCCTGTGAGGTCCTTCCAGGTCTGTAACTCACTTGCAAGCAACTCCACGACCTAGAATATGTGTATTATATTATGCTATCTGCATTGTCAGCATGACAAGGACAAAGAAGGTTGATAAACATCTATGATTTATATGCAAAGAGACAGCTATCAAGAACAATTACACTGTTTTAAGACAACTTGCTCTTTAACAATTTTACCCAGATTTGCTGGACATGAACAACCTATTTGTCACACTGTGTTCAATAATACTTTAAAATCATAATTACAATGTTGCCTCTACCTTATGATTTTTAAATTGCTATGTCAGTAAACAAGGCAAAAATAAAAAAGTAAGCATTTCTCTCATTTAAACAGATGACTGATTTTGTTAAATGTATTACTAAATATTTTAGAACCTATGAGTGAATTCATGGCTATATGAAAACTTGGCTTCTTTTATTTCCAAAATATTTTTTCCTGGTATGATTTCTCAGCTAGATTTAGCTTTTTTCTGCTTTTTTTTTTTTGATATATTCAAAGTTGAAATTGACTATGTTTCGAATGAATCATTATTTTGAGCATTTATGATAATAAGGAGGAAACAAAAATTGGGCAATGAATCATTATTTTCCAGGCTGACTGAGCATTTATGATAATAAGGAGGAAACAAAAATTGGGTAGTATTCCTTCAGGCTTGACACTTTTTGGTTTTCCTTTTTCCCTCAAGTGGGCCTAATTGGCAGGTGGGAAAAGATCTATTTGCAACACTTTATAAAATAAAAGCATTTCTGAGAAATTTAGCTATTTAGAAATATTTGGTCCTAAAAGGAATCATTTTTCAGTCATGTTTATAATGAGTACTTAGCTCCTCTGTTCCAGTACAAGCACTGTAGAAGCTGTTACCAAAGAAGCTCTGTAAGACTGTACAATCTAAAAGGGTAGTTAACACTGATAAAGTACTTATTATGTGGAAGACACTGATTTAAGCACTTTACAAGCATTAATGTATTTAATCATTAGGACAACCCTGAGTTGAAAGTATTGTTAGTTAATGTTAGAGATAAGGACTAAGAGATGCAGAGGAGGTGAGTGACTTGCCCAAAGTCTCAACTATGAAATGGTTAGGTTACTAGGAAGTTACTGCAGGAATTTGAGAGATCTAACATATAGCACCAACTTTTCACCTTTCTGAATTGGAAACAGGTAAGAAATAGATTTTTGAATTAAGTGGATGTATAGAAAAATCAATTTGTTACTTGTGTTGGAGAGTACAGCATTAAGTCTGTTAGCTAGTATTTTAGCCCTAAATTGGACACACTCACCCAGTCATTGTCCCTCGCAGAGTTTAAAAATCAGTGGTTTTCCAGGTTCATCTGCCTGAACAATATATGTCATAAAAGAGCAGAACAGAATATATGTCTTCTGCAGGCAGGCAGTCATGAAGAGGAAAAAATAAAAAGATAAAGGAGAAAGAGGAGGAAGGAACAAATATAATACAGTCTTCTGTATTGGTTCCTTGTTTCTATGACAATTACCACAAATATATTGGCTTAAATATCACACATTGACTATCGTACAGTTCTGGAGTTCAGAGGTCCTGAAATGAAGGTTTTAGCAGGGCTATATTCCTTGTGGAGGCTCTAGTGCAGCGGTTCTCAACCGGTGGGTTGCGACCCCTTTGGGGGTCGAACGACCCTTTCACAGGGGTCGCCTAAGACCATCGGAAAACACATATATAATTACATATTGTTTTTGTGATTAATCACTATGCTTTAATTATGTTCATTTTGTAACAATGAAAATACATCCTGCATATCAGATATTTACATTACGATTCATAACAGTAGCAAAATTACAGTTATGAAGTAGCAACGAAAATAATTTTATTGTTGGGGGTCACAACATGAGGCACTGTATTAAAGGGTCGCAGCATTAGGAAGGTTGAGAACCACTGCTCTAGTGGGAACATAAGTCTTTGCCTTTTCTAGCTTCTACAAGCCACCTGCATTCCTGGTTCTTCCCACTTTCCTCCATCATTATAAATTCATCATTCCAATTGCTGCGTCTCTTATTACATTGTCTTGTCCCTCTTTGACTCTTACCTCCCTTGTATAAAGACCCTTGTGATTACATTGGTCACCCAGATAATCCAGGATTATCTCATCTCAAGGTCATTAATTTAATTATTTCTGAACGTGTCTTGTGACATAGATAAGACAACATATTGCCAAATTCCAGGAATTAGAATGTGGACATCTTTGGATGACCTGTAATAATTCTAACACATCTTATTAAATTCACCACTAGGAAGGCAGGAATATTTTAAAAAGCTTACCCTAGTGTGGCTCTTTTCAAATGGTATCATAACATTAGGGAAAGAGATTCTCTCCTAAATCGTGATACATCTGTGATTTGTGTATATTGTTCCTTTCTCAATGGGTTTAACCATTAAACTCATTCTTAATCAAAGCTATCTTGTCTCTCTCAGAACAAGAAATCGTGAGTAACTTGCACTATATTAACTCAATTTCCCATTATCAGCTACAGTTGCTTTATGTGTCTTTTTGGGCCTCTTAGCATATCATATAATGGAGATTTCAGAGTTTCCAGGATATCTCTTACAAGTATTAGAACAGTACCTTGATTTAATAATCTCCAAGGGCACTTTGTACATAAGGCTGAAAATTCAATTCCATATTCTTTTTCTCACCAAAAATTACGTTCAAAGGTGTAGTCCATTATAGCTCAACTGAAGTTATTCAATATATTAAATAAAAATACTTCAGCCCTGGCTGGTGTGGCTAGATTGGTTGAGCGTCATCTCATACACAAAGACGTCAATAGTTCAATTCCCAGTCAGGACACATGCCTGGGTTACAGGTGTCATCTCATACACAAAGACGTCACTAGTTCAATTCCCAATCAGGACACATGCCTGTGTTACAGGCTCAATCTCCAGTAGGGGTGTGCAGGAGGCAGCTGATCTATGTTTCTCTCTCATTGATGTTTTTCTCTCTCTCCCTCTCCCTTCCTCTCTCTCTAAAAAAAATCAATAAAACATATATTTTTAAAAATAAAGATACTTAAAAATTAAATAAATTTAGCCCGGCTGGCATGGCTCAGTGGTTGAGCATCAACCTAGGAACCAGGAGGTCAGGGTTCCTTCAATTCCCAGTCAGGGCACATGCCTGGGTTGTGGGCTTGATCCCCAGTAGGGGGTGTGCAGGAAGCAGCCGAGTGGTGATTCTCTCTCATCATTGATGTTTCTTTCTCTCTCCCTCTCTCTTCCCCTCTGAAATCAATAAAAGTAGATTTTAAAAAATTAAATAAATTTTGACACATAAGAATGGCAACAACAAATATGTCTTAAATATGAATATAAATTCTTTTTATTATGAAGTGCTTGGTATATATTACAATCCAAAAATTAAATTACCTTAAAAATTAATATCTAAAGACATTAATATTTGAACCAATTAATGAGACCACATTATCATGCTTTTATATGAGTTAAAGTTACAAATAAATTAAAGGCAAAAATATATTCCAAACAATAGTAAATCCAGCTGACTCAGTTAGATAAATTCTTGATGTGTGAGTAGATTGGATCCTTTTATCATCTTTAGCCTGGGTCACATCTCACTAGGTTTGTATAGGATTTTCAGGGACTTAGAAGTCGTTTTTTATATTAGTCCCCAGTTGGAAACTACCCAAGTGTACATAAACTTTAGAATGAATATATCTATATCTATGCATCTATCCAGATGATGTTTATTCATACAATAAAAATTAGCCAAAATATGTTAATTTATGATGGTGATACATACATGCTTTTAAACAATAAATATTAAAGTAAGTACCTCAGCATAAATATGAGGAGAACAAAAGTCACAGAAATGGTAAATACATGAGTGTGCCGAGCCAGCTCAGTCAAGGGTTCCACAAGCCTGAGTGAGGGCAGTGAAGGGTGAAGAAATGACAGACAAAGAGAATAAGCTGGATGGATCTTCCTGTGCCTGGCTGAGGCCACAGAGAGAGATCCAGAGGCAAGCTGAGCCTTTATTTTATAGCCAGAGGTAAACAAGGTAGTTACAGTGTTCTTGTGAGTTTCACTTGTTTTGGCAGCACTTGCTACATCTCCCTGAGCCCACTAGCTTCCCAGATAAGATCTAGAGAGCACGCCTAATTATGCTAAGAGGAATGTGCCCTCTAAGCTGGGACTTGTTTGTGATTTTGCCAACAGGTCAGTCTGAGGCTTAACCCTATAGCCGCACCCTACATATGGGTATATAGAAATGAGTATTGAATAAAGAAAATAATGTATTTTGGGGTTTAAAGCATAAGGATTTAAATGGATGATTTAAAAAACACATTTTGACGTGGCTGGTGTGGTTCAGTGGTTGAGCATCAACTTATGAACCAGGAGGTCATGGTTCGATTTCGGTCAGAGCACATGCTTGGGTTGTGGGTTCGATCCCCAGTAGGGGGTGTGCAGGAGGTGCCGATCAATGATTCTCTCTCATCATTGATGTCTCTATCTCTCTCTTCCTATCCCTTTCTCTCTGAAATCAATAAAAACAAAAATTGAATAAATAATAACACATTTTTCAAGAGAGAGGCAAGTAGAATGAAATGTTCTAAGATTCTAATATTATTATACGGGAAAGTAATAACTGATTCTTGAAAACCTGAGGTTTATTCCAGATTCATGTTTGCCATCAAGTTAAGAATTGGACTTCCCTTAAGTCTTGGTCACTATTAACTATATATGGGCATTTTTAAAATATAGAAGAACTATTCATGTTACACTTCAAAACCAGTGTGTACTATTAAACAGACTTTTAGTACAGTACATTTCCTAGTTTCAGCAAAGTTCTTTTCTGATAGATTTGATCACTGAAAAACTGCTGAGATTGCACAAAACCCACCTACATTTCCCATCATGCACTAGTCTGTTATATTTCTATGTTCTTCCCTAACTGTGAAACTTAAAAAAAAATCAGCATTTCATGTTTCCCATCCCCCCAAATATGAGTAACACCACAAGTCTATACTTAACTTCTAGTGTGTGTGTGTTGCAATCTACAGATGGATACAGATGGAGATATATTGATGGGATGCAACAAGTGTGAAGGTAGAGAGAAAATATTGTTCTTTCTGAGTGAAAATGAAAGAGAGTGGTAATTGTTTAGTCCTCTTGTTATTGATGATTCTTAGACTGTGAGTTCAAAGACAGAAGGTGGAGGAAGCTCTCAGTTTTCCAGTAAGACTTTTCAGTTTTGAGAACTCTTAGGAGCAAAATAAGTGTTTATCACTGGTTGTGATTTTAAATTCAGTTCTATACATAGCCTACCTGGTGAATTGTTTGCTAATAGGTTAACTTTGAGGTTGATTTTCCCCTCACTCTTTTACAATTGTGTTGTTTTCTGTCCTTTTTAGGTATTTTAATGGGCAGGCTTTTTGAATCATTTGAAATTTGTTCCCATTTTTTGAGATTCCCAAATTATTATTTTAACATGCTGAATTTTACATTTAATTTAGATTGGATGCTTTCTGTAATAATATATAATTAAATTATGTATGATTTATGTAAAGTAAATAAAAATTAATTTTTTATTCTACATTTAGAGCACAGAGAAAAATGTATAAATACAGCTTTAACTCAAACTTCAGCTCTTTTGGCAACCAAATAAAATAAATAATTTCGAATACAGCAGATTACATTCATTAATAAGTTATTGTCTGTCTCCCCCAAACTAAGAAACCCTGAGTCAATATTTTTTACTTCTCAGTATTCTTTATTTTTTAAAAAAGAATGATTCTTTTCATAATATCACAATATGCAGCTCCTCCATGTATTATGTCTTTGTGTTCCAGAACAATAAAGCAGCATTTATCAGCAAACATTCATATGCTTGCTGCTACCTCTGCCTTCTTTTCAGAACGAAAATCATCCAGAGATAATGGACTCCAGGGAGACAGTAAACAAATTATAGAGGAACAACACAATTCCTCAGAACAAGCTGGCACATAGATTCTACATCCCAGGCTTGTTACACTCTGGTGGGAAATCTGTAGACGGCCATTACTCCTTGTCAGGGGAAGCCGGGGCAGCATGGAAAAGGTTGATACTCAGCCCCGACAAACTGAACTTACTATTTTGTGTAGAAATAGCATTGATCAGAGTACAAGTACATTTTTAGGGGGATAACATACAGCTTTTGTCGCTATGGTTTGCTGAATTTGGATACCAACTATTTACATGGTTTGCAGGGAATGAAAGAATAAAAGAATCTGGATTTCAATGTATAAATTCTGGATTTGAGTCCCAAATCTTATATGACTATGTAGGTGGGCAACTTAATGATTTTTGATATCCAAGTCCCTTTGTTGAGTAAAGAAAATACTGATATCACATCATTGAGAAAACTGAAATGAGACAATATACATAAAAACACATGGAAACTAAAGAACAGTGCACTGTGTTAAATAGCATTTTTAATATTTAATCAGACAGCTCCATGGTTGAATTCAAGGTGTTTTATATTAGGATAAAATTACACACACACACACACACACACACACACATACGCACGCACGCACGCGTAGTTAAGAGGACAAACCTGGTGCATGTTAAATGGAAAGCTTAGTCCCTTCATGTTAATTACCCTAACTGCTTTTTTTCTCAATATCAGTGGTGAGATTTACATTATGATTTCTTGAGTTAATCTTCACTTTTTAAAAAAATGTCTCCTACCCAACTATTCTTTTGGTATTGGCTTCGCCAGTGTTCAGTCAATTTATAGAGTACATTCTAGATAAATAAGTATTGTCTGATAGTTCATTCATTCATTTATCAATTCATTATTTATTTATGTCCTTCTTTCCTTCATTCTTTAAAAATGTTGCCCATTTACATTTCCAATGGAATAGCTATTTAGAGTATACAAATATAAAATGAAATGGTTCCTTCTCTGAAGTAGTTTGCAATTAAATAAGGAAGGTGAGGTAAGTACATGAGCAACTTGAATGAAAGTGAGAAAGGAGATGCGTATTATAAGTAAAGGATGGGTTGAGTATAGGAAATTAAAAGAAGGGTAAAAACTTCCAGATGATGAGGGGTATAAAGACCTAAGTGGTGTTTGAGTTTCTTCCTGGGTATGTAGATATTGTCAGGAAGAACATGCAAGAGTAAATATGAGTATTGTCAAATTACACAGATGGTTGGAAGAAAAGAAGCATTTAAAGTTGTTTGGATTTAAGTTACAGACAATGGAACTGTAACAAGTAAGTTTGGAAAAAGACATTCGGTATAGATCATGAATGTTCATGTGTACTAAAATTTTTTTATTAAATTCAATAGGAAATATAAATGGAAAAAATATTCTGTAGGAAATGGAAAGCCAGAGGCTGACATGGTAATTAGAGATTGAGAATGTCATGTGTGAGGCAAAGAAAGTTCATAATCTCTAAGTGCAAGTGGGAATGGAGATTTGAAAGAAGTATTGTCGAGGATGTGGAGAAAAGGGACGCCTTGTGCACTGTTGGTGGGAATACAGAGTGGTGCAGCCTGGAAAACAGTATGGCGGGTCCTCAAAAAATTAAAAGTGGAAATGCCTTATGACCCAGGTATTCCATTTCTGGGGATCTATCCAAAGAAACTCAAAACACTATTTTGAAAGAATATATGCATCTCTATGTTCATTTCAACATTACTTACAATCCCAAGATATGGAAGCAACCCAAGTGCCCATCAATAGAAGAGTGGGTAAAAAAGTGGTGCTACATATACTAGAATACAATGAAATATTACTCAGCCATAAAAAATGAATGAAATTATGCCTTTTACAATAGCATGGATGGACCTGGAGACTATTATGCTAAGTTAAATAAGTCAGTCAGAGAACAACAAATACAATAGGGTTTCACTTATATGTGGAATCTAAAGAACAAAATAAATGAACAAACAAAATTGAAACAGACTCATAGATACAGAGAACAGACTGATACCTCCAGAAGGGAGGGGAGGTTGGGGGACTGGCTGGAAAAGTGAAGAGATTAAGAGTTACAAATTGATAGTTACAAAACAGTCGCAGGGATGTAAAGTACAGCATAGAGAATATAATCAATAATATTGTAATAATTAGGTGTGGTGTCAGGTGGCTATAGGAAATGTCAGGGGGAGCACTTGGTGAAGTGTATGACTGACCAGTGTGCTGTACACGTGAAACTAATACAAAATTATATGGAATGTAAACTGTAATTTTAAAAAGTGGAGCTGTCCAGCAGCAGGTGGACATGAAGGATGAAGTCAGGAAAGGGGTGTGGAGAGATATATTTCAGGATTCTCACAGAGGTGGTATAGGATGCTAGGAAAGGGCATGACAGCAGAGTGACTGGAGGAGAACCAGGCCGAGGGCTGGTGCTTGGGAAAGTCAGAAAGGCAATTGTGATTTCTGCATGAAACATAAGCTTAATTTTATTATCAGAGAATTTGAAGAGCTTCTAGCGTAGCAATTCTCTCCTACTTGGAGAAGCCACTGCACTGCAGGGCACTGTAAGCCTGTAAATCAATTAAATTCAAATTACAAAGCCAAACGGCATCTGTTCCCGTCGTGACATAAAACCTGCAAAGATTAAGAGTCTCTGGCTGGAATAAGTTAAATTTTTTATAAGTTGCTGTCCCACTGAGCTGTTTTGCTTCATACCATTTCAATAATAAAAAAAGACAGAGTTGGGGCTTGGAAGGGTCCTTAGAGATTGCCTGGTCTAACATCCTCATTTTGTAAAGGAGAAATCTGAGGCTCCGAGAAATGACCCCAGGTCACCAAGCTAGCTGTTCTATAAGTGGGTTCATTTATATTCACACTCACTGAATGTTTGGGGACCACGCAGTTTGTATTTCATAATGATACTTACCTGAGAGCATTGCTGAGAAGTGTTTTATAATGCCTGGCCCCAGAGTTTATAGAGACTTTAACTTGTGTACGTTTTTCTCTCTCTTACCAAGCGTGCAGCCATCATTTTGTTTTGTTTTGTATTCCCTAAGGATCTTTTTTCTTGCAGGGATGAAAACAGAGATTGTCTGCCAACAAATGACTTTTGGGGCTTTTAAGAATATCTGAGTTCCTTGAGAGGATGGGGTGTGGGGAGTGAGAAGTATATTTAGTTGAGAGAAAGGAAAAGTGGAATAGGTTGGCGGAGGGGAGGTTAGGGAGGAAGCATGAGGAAGGTGTTGGGGAGAGAAACAGACAGGTAGGCAGGTAGGTACCTAAGGATTCAATGCTTGTTCTCTGCTCTCCTGAAAACCTCCAATAAGACTCTGCCCAATAGGAAATAATTAATATTTTACAATTCTTTATTTGCAAAAGTTCCTCTCTTCTAGTCCAGATGGTCTCTCCTGACACGCTGACATGCTATGCCTCTTATTCCCATAATCTAAGAAGATATGTGACCATTCCAAACCTCATTTTCCCTTCACGAGGGTTCTATGTATACCCAATAGTGTTGATCAGGATCACTATAGCCTAAAAAATGCATTTATATTACTATATTTGTGTTTGTTATACAATGCTGATTTTACTTTAAATAATTTTGATTTTAATAATATTTTGAGGAATTTATTATGACCATTGCTGTTCTTCCCAAATAAGGTAAGCTTGTATTTTAGGAAAGTGAGCCATGTACAGTGACAACAAAGACCCAAACTCAGGATTTTAGTTTCCTCTGTCCGGGAAGTATAGGAAAGAAATCCAAGATACAGTCAGTCTTTGTTAGGTGCTAAAGCAGTGGTGGGAGCAACTTTAAGGTAGGAAAGCTGAAATAATGGGTATAAATAAATAAGTAAGTTGAAATTTGAAAGACAAAGGTAATACTTTTGAAAGATTCTACAGTTTTGCAGAGAACATGGGGCCAAACTAGGCTCACATATTGAGGAGTGCCATAAACCCCACATGATACCTTTTATTACCACAGGCACTACCTATGCTTAGAATCTACTGGGCCATCTGAGTCCCATTCAAAGTTGGAAGCTTTTCTTGTCATCATATGAATGCTGTGTATATGATTTAGCTGTGGAATATGCTGACAGGTATAGAATATGCTGCCTTTATATCCCAAGTAAACCTACCCACTTATTACAGATTGAACTTCCTTCTTTGTGTCGGGGTGTGAGATGAAATGCTCTATGTTATACTTTGGAAGCAATGTCCCAGCATGCTCCAGACCACCAGTCCCCTACATATTCACTGATTGCAAACCTGTGAATCATCATAGGGCTTATCTCCCACCTCCTGGATCACACATGTCTAAGCAAACCTTCCTTTGTTCTTGCTATTTCCTGCTTATGCAGGTTTATCAGCATGATGTCATCAACATTGTGAAGTGCTTTGATGTTCTACAGAATGTACACATGGTCTGGGTTTCTTCAGACCATATTACAACAAAGGGTGGGAGAATTAGCAAAGCTGTGCTCCAAAACTGTAAATGAATACTGCTGTCCTTTCCACCTGAACATATTAACTCTTTCTGTTCTTTTTTTTTTGCTAGGAATAGAAAATAGCATGCTTGGGAGTTCAGTAGTTACATATCCTCAATATGAGATGAGGTCGGTCTTCTCTAGCCAAGGCATCGTATCTTCTATAGTAGCTTTAATTGTGGCTCTTTTTTGGTTGAGGTAGTGGTCATCTATAATATTTTCCAGGATCCGTTTGAGATTTTTGGGCCAGCATGGTGAAATAAATGCAGATGTGATGGAAACACTGCCTCTGCCTCTTTTATATCTTTAATCTCTGCCATTTCACCTGGAATATTTTCAATACTTTGTGTTGCTGGTGGTGAGATGTGTCAGAGGCTTTCATTTTTCCTTTTCCAACAGGAGAGATTTATATCAATTGCCAAGAATGTTTACTCAAATTATACATCTGGAATTGGGGAAAGGTTCCATTGAGTCATGGAATCACTGTACACATTTTGAACTGAACTTGCACCAGGACTCTATTTATTACCTGGCATCCATGTGTCCCTCACAGGAGGCCTATGAAGATGATTTGTGTTCTTGGGTATCAATGACTCTTTACTCCTTGTGTGTAGCAATCCTCAGAATGTTTGGTATTCCCCTTCCCTCAGCATATAGTTGTTCAAATGCATGGCTTTAGGTATCTTTGGGAAAAGATGAGGTGATTATTATACTTGGAGTGCATCAGGGGGATCCAGTCTATTCTTCATTCAATGAGTTAGAGCTAGAATAATGGCTCACATCTAAATGTTTGACAAGAAATTGGACATTTTTCTAGGATGGCTGCCTTAAGTCTCCTTCCTTAATCATCCTTCTGTGATTTTTGTTGTGGTTGTTAAGGAAATTGAGCAATTATCTTGTTAGGTGTACATCTATCTTGATCATCAGAAAAGTCTGTATTAGCTGTGCCTATGGCTCTCTGCTTGCAATGCTCCTCTCAGTGTCATTCCCACCTTGTTACCCATGGGGATTACTGAGCCCACATCATTTTAAACTGTTAAGAGCTGCTACATAGACTCCATTATTTTGGGAACTTAATATCATCATTCTTATTAGTGAAACCAGTTCCCTAACATTTTCCTCACATAAATCCTAGCTTAGGCCCGAGGCGCTAACACTGATGGCTTTCTCACTTCCATATTCCTAATTACTTTGAAGTATCTTCCTGGTGCCTACAGAACATAATTACCTGGTAGTTTTCCAACCTTATATCATATATCTACCGTGGCATGCCCATTTCTATGATCCATTTCTTCTCTTTAACTGTCATTTGCCATAGCAATCTTTTTACTTGTTATGGACCATCATTTTCTTTACCTTCTAAGAGATAGCCTAGAAACATTGTGGCACCATCTCCTTTCTTCTTTTTGAGAATGTTTTTGCCAGAATATTTCCCAAAAGCAATTATCCTGCTCAATAAATTCTCCCTTATATAATTTTAAATTCTCTCTGAATTTAGTTCCACAGATATAGGGTGTAACCTCCCCCCCCCCCAATGTAGACATATACTTTAAGTAATTATAAAGGCAGTTTATTAAAATATATTTCATTTTCAAAATTGAGCTATCAGCTCTTACAGTGTATATACATTTTTGGGACACCTGTATTTTCCTGATTCTCTATAGGATCCCTTGCCTTGATCCTCCAGCTCCATGGGATATACTCTTCCTCCCTTAGCAAACCTGTCATTTCCATGGCCAGATTACCGTGTGACATAACTCTAGTTATTGGCCTGGTTCCTAAGAGGAGAGGGAGGTTCAGATCCTGAGGAAGGTACACGAGATCCTGCAGGAGAGAGATTGTCTTTGAGACAAGTGGGAGCATTATCCTCTAACAGAGAGAAATGGGCCACTTCTAGGGGCCAAAAGAATTTAAAGGAATCGGGGAATCAAGATTTTAAAGAGCATGAAACCAAATTACTTCCTCCCATATTCAGGATCCCATTTTCTTTCCCTGTCAGGACTCTGAACTTGGCATATGAGATCTGCCTAGGTTAAGTGCTTAACCTTGTCTGTTGTGCTACTATTTCCCTGGAGTTCTGCCCATTCCTGAACTTTTCCTGCCTTTAGTATATGGTTATAAAAGCTGTTATATGCTGCCAAGTAGTTCTTCTAGTTATCATAGTTAGTTTTTAATGGAAAATTAAACCCCCAGACATTAATATTCTTTATGCTCAGAATTGTTCACCCCAGAAATAATCATCCAATTCCATGTTCCTTATAAAATACCGTTTCTCCCATATTTCTCCAGCACCTACTACATTGTACCTGCTAGTGTATTGTTTTATTCATCCATTTATCTCTCTAGATAATAACTGATAAAAGTTTTAACAAGTTCACTGATACCTTGTTCTAGAAGCTGTCCAAGTCCCACCCACCACCAGTGACTTGTCTCACTATCAGCTGGATAGCAAGTGGTCCAGTCCATCTGCTCTCAGCCTATTATTGGAGGCAATGGTTGCAGGTCAAGTTGCCAGTATAGCAGACCCTAAGATGGAGATTTTCATGCAAGGCATTTAGTAGGCAGTGGTCTTAGAACTAACATCTGAGGGGAATGCAAATGATCAGGCTTGAGCAGTTGGGCTCTGGCTGACCTCTTGGAAGTTCTGAAATTGGATTGGACTTCAGAGTTGTTTTGAGTTGGAGTAATGAGCCAAGTCTTAAACCCTTTATTAAGCAGTCACTGGATGTAGGTTGTGCCTAGTACGGGGACATGACCTTGATCAAGGAGACTTTCTTAAGCTGAAGACATTTTACAAAGGATTGCTAGCAGCACTCCCCCAAACTGGATGAAATTATCCTTCAATCCTGATGGGAATATCTCGGCAGCATAGCAGTGTCCAAAACACATTGCTTGAGGCAATTAAGTTGAAAATAATCATCATAAAGCTGTATCTGTTGGAAAACATGTGATTCCAAAACAGGGAACCAAAAATATATAGTCCTTGTCTCAGGAGAAGCACTGTTGCCATAGCAATGAAAAGCAGATATGTCACCACTACTACTAGCTCTCGAATATTCAAGTCCACTTGTAAAATAATTAGGGAGAAGAAATAAATTGAGACAATGTTCAGTTACCTTTCACTTTTCCCATGACTAAGACTTTATCAGAAGCTGAAGTGTGGAAGGATAACTATAATTTCAAGTATGCAGGGAAGTCATGTATACTCTAAGTGTGCATTTTTATCTGTTACTGCTATAATTACCATCAAAATTTCCACCCCAACCCTTTGTCCCTTAGAGGTGCGTGTTGAAAGTTTAACTTTAAACTCGGTGCGCAGTCATGTTTGATCCCTGGAGATTAAGTAAACTCATTTGGGTAACTCAGCTTCTTGATTGTATTTTATTTTTTCAAATATGTTTTAATTAGTTTTTTTAGAGAGAGGGGAAGGGAGAGGGATATAGAGATAGAAACATTGATGAGGGAAAAACATTGATTGGCTGCCTTCTGCATGCCCCCTACAGGAGATCGAGCCCACAACCTGGATATGTACCCTGACCGGGAATCAAACTGGTGACCTTGTGGTTCATGGGTAGATGCTCAAACACTGAGCCACACCAGTTGGGCTCAGCTTTTTTATTTTAAATGCTGTTTGTGGCTCTTTTCTTCTATAAAGGGCCTCTGGTGTATGATAGAGCTTACAGGCCTCCACAGCAGGAGTGTCCTTGCCTCTTTAGTCACTATTGCTCTCCTAGTACCTACTTCTCTGAAGCTAGTAACCTGCTAATGATACTCTCTAGCTCAGTCAGGCACCACCTTCACTCTTCCTGGCCTAGCTTCTCTGAAGAATGGCTGGACACCCTTTTCATCTTAAACCCAGTAGAGCTGACCTGTAGGATCTTTTCTCTTGAGTCCCAGTAATATCTTGGCTAACTCCTCCCTCAGCAGCATCACACACCTTCTGCACCTCTCTACAGGGCACTTGAGAACTCTGGATACTTGCGAGAGTTGGAAGTCTCTGAGGAGCTGCCCTCCCAGGCCCACAGAGTTAGACTCCCATGGACATATAGCATCATAGAGAGAAGTGAAGTCAACACTTCCCTTCAAACTTACATGATACATTATTGGTCCCCTTTCCAAGACTTCAACCCATAAATGAGGGTCAAGACATCAGTGTCTTGCTGCTCATTTTCCTTCCCTTGGTGTCCTTTCTCTTTTAAATCTATTGCCTCAGATCTGAATGCCCCTCACTTCCACTTCTGCCCAATAAAGATTTCCCCAGACATCATATCTTTCTTCTTCCCCAGGGTTATCAGCTTCTTTTTCTTTGGATCTGAAATTGTGGGACAGCTGCAAGTAAACATGATTTACAAATTACATCTGTATGTATCTAACCCCCTTTTAAATTAAAAAAAAGTTTCTTTGCTTTTATATTTTAAATTAGACTAGAGATATTGGATTCTACAGTGCCCTGTTTAAAAAATAATAATGATATTTGTATTCCCCACCCAACTTCAGATAACACCTTTAAGTCATTCAAAACCAAGGAAAGTACTATATGTTACTTTAAATAGAATATACAGTCTATAGTCTTAAATGAAAATTTTGTTCTAGTGGGATTTTTGTTTCTTTGTTTGCCTTTCTAAATCCTCAAAGTACTTTTTAAATATAAAGAGTATGTTGCTTTACTTATTTTAGGTCTATATCTATTTGTAAATGTATGTACTTTCTAATATTTCATTTACCATAAATATCAATAAAACCAACCTCTCAGAGAAGCTATGTTAAAAAAAGTCGGTAAACTAATGGACAGAGTACCTACTTTCTCCAGTGCCTCCTTAACATGTAGAACAACTCACTAAGCCATAAACAGGGACAATAGCTCAGCTCAGTATATCCAAAATGTTTCAGGGTGAAACTTTTTAAAAAACCTGAGCATAATAAGAAAAAGTAAATAATAATATTTTAGTTAATGACCATCACATCAAACAAAACATAACAATTCTTTTTCAAATCCTGAACTCCAGTTACAATTGACCCTTGAACAACATGAGTTTCAACCGCACAGGTCCACTTATACATGAAGTTTTTTCAATAAATAAATGTATTTTCTCTTCCTTATGGTTTTCTTAATAGAATTTTCTGTTTTCTAGCTTACTCTACTGTAAGAATACAGTATTCAAGGGATATAATGCATAAAGTATACAAAATATGTGTTGACTTTATGTTATTGGTAATGTGAACATTCAACCTCAAATCTTCAGTATTTCTTGAATCCCCAAAGTCTGATTACCTGATGTCTAAATTCTCAATGGATAGGATAATAAAACTGCAGATTAATTACTACAAATTATTCATAATCATGCTTTTTTTTATCTCATTCACTTTGCTTTCTTTGTTTTTTTCTCAAATTGTTTCTTAACCTTGAGCTTCAAAGTAAATTTTGAGATGGAAATTAATCCACAGAAAATATATCAAGGCAAGAAATATGGGTTATCTTCTTAAAATGTTCAATTCATCTGCTCAGTAATACAGATAACATAATGTGGTTCTAGAAATTGATATGGTATAGCAATAGAAAACTCACTATTTACTGTATTTAAAGACCCCCGTCCTTAAGAGGAAAATACTGTTTAAAGATTACTTCAGACATATTCTACTTGGACTTGATGAAGAAAAATTTTGTTCACATTCCATGTGGGACTTTAGTTTTATGAAATACTTCAAAATAAAAAGTTGGTTTATCATTTAAAAAGACATCTGAGATGAATAGTGCCATTTCAAACTCAATTCTAATCTCAAATCTTGTTCTGAAAACCAAATTCATTATTCCCTCTTCTCTACTAAAAGTGAAGATTTTCCAGGCCAGTGAAACAAATAAAACAAGAAATACTTAATTCATAACTTTAAACAAATATGTTTGGGCTATGTTGTCCCATCTCTCCTTGTTCTCTTAAATCCACTTAGCCGACAACTTGACACAACCACTGTCTTTATTGATAAAGAACATGTTGCCCAGTACAAACTTGTGGGTCTAAAAAATGTTCTTATCATAGGAAAAATTATCCCTGGTCTTCAAATTGTAGGTTCAGTCATATTTTATGATTTTGTTTTAGAGCAGTGGTTGCTAAAATTGATGAGTTGTACTGGTACCCACAGCCTGAGCATCCTATTTCTTGAACCAAAAATCCATCACTTTATGAGGAGAATCAAGGTCAGGAAATATGTGAACACACAGACTCTTTTTTACTCAGATGTGGGGAAAAAAGAGGTCATGTAAAGGCAGGTAGGGATGGAGTGCCTTCCTGATTTGTCCTCAAATTTCCCAGATCTGCTCTAACATTCTTTCTAGTGAGAAGCCAAAGGAATGGAGAAGGGCAGGATGCTGAGACCTTAAATCAGCCTTCATTTTCCCAGAGAGTATGAGCTTCTTCACTGCAGCGCTCTGCAAACTATCGTGCATGTAGATCCCCAGGCATCTTGTGGAAATACAGAACTGTCTAGATAGGTCTAGAATGTGGCCCTCGACTTTGCATTTCTAACAGGTGATGCTGGGGTTGTTGGTCAGAGCACAACTGCCAAATATAATCTCTATCCAAGGTCAGCTCTTCAACCCACCAGAGAGCCACATGCTTTTCCATGACTAGTAGTCAAATGAAGCAGGGGGGGAGCATAGGGCATTTAGGAATTGATTGCTTATTCTCTTGAATGGGTACAAGGGTGTGCCAATCATTCTTAATTAAGCACCTCATTACTTCTGATTAGAGGAAAAAGAGCATTCTCTTCAAATTTCACTACCCTGCGCTACCTAGCATATGCCATTAGACCTTTTGTCATTAGAAGATCGCATTTCAGCAGAAAATTTCAAAACTGATCTAATGACCTGGTGATAAAACAACCCTTAGCCATTGAAGCAGCAATATTCAGAGTTGAATTAAGATTTTGTCCATGTGTAAAGAAATAGAGTAAGTGGCAATAAGTTAATAGATTCTGTCACTAGCGGAACAAACTAACTGCTTTTTAAAAATTAAACCTGAACCTCATCCTCATTCAGTAGTTAATAGAATTGAGAAGTGAAATACTCCATATATTATTTATAGCATTAATAGAAAAATCAAATAATTATTTCTTGGCTTCATTCCTTGCTTATGTTTAACTTTCTGCTTTCATCATTTGGAGATTGCATTGAATTCAAGAAAGTGACTGTAATAAAGTCTAATTATTACCAAAATTTATAGAAGGTTTTATGTAACCAGGCAGGCACTGTTCTAGGTATTAGCTCAATGAATATTTATGAGATAATGGAAACAATTACTTTTATTTCCATGTTAAAGGTAAGAAAATGAAACAATTTAGAAACTGACCTACATTACACAGCCGGCGCGTGTCAGGCATGGCTTGAAGCCAAGCGTTCTGACTATGGCGCCCATGCGAGTAACCACTCTCGGATTCTAGTTTGTGGGTTGCATAGATGCAAAGTGCGATTTCAGAAAGGTTAGGGACACTCCTCTGACACAGTACAAACTACCTAAAATACCTACCCACTCATGTCCAGAAAGATAATAAAACCTTGTATAAATCCAACAGCTCCTTTCTTCAGTCCTTACACCCAAGTTGCTAAGTCCTAGAGGTAAAGATCCACGATTGTTTGTTCTAGTCATTATACATTCGTTATCTCCAGTCTTAGCTGTATGCTCAGATTTTCTTAGAAACTTTTCCTTCAATTGGTAATTTATATCATTGCCACTCCTTTCAGCCCTGCCATGCCATCTTCTTCCCACTCTCAGCAAATGCCCTTGACTCTTTTTTCATAATGACCATGGTGTCCATTAGATGTGAAGTTCTTTAAATTCTCTCAGTCTCACTAACATCCCTGTACATTTCTATCCAATCAGGATTTCTCTGCTTCATTTTTGTTTTCTTGGGAATAATTTCCCTCCTCCCATCCAAAACTTGCCCGGCACCTCTGCTGTGGATGACAACCCTATCACCCTCCACTATCTGTCTTTATCCATATTTTATACTCGAGTCTCTCCCAACATCAAAACAAAGAACTAAACCCAATCTTATTACCCTTTTTAGCTAGGGCTCTATCTCACCACTCCTCCTCATCGAATTTATTTTATTGTTCAATTGCAGTTGACATTCAGTATTATTTTAGTTTCAAGCTCATCAAAATTATTTGTAAAATAATACACACTTTTATCTATCATTTCTTGTTTTCTCCTCAGTCTTTGTATTTATTGAATTTAGGATATGATACTAAAGTTTAATGGCCACTTGCCAAATTTGAAGTCCTTTAATTTCTTCAGCTTTTGGTATTATTATTATTTCCTTATATTTTAAATTATCTCCTCCATCCTTTTCTAGGCTAGCACTCTACCTGTTTTTCCTCTGGTAAGAATGCACAATGGTGATATTGGGAAGGCAAAGAAAAAAGTTGAGGACATGACAATGTCAGGTGTTGCTTTGATATAGCGCCAAAGAATATAAACACATGTAAGCCCAGTGGGCTAGACCATTCATTTTAGTCTTGTTTATAAACTGTTGCTCTGATGTCTTCTTCTAAGTAACAGAAAAGGATGTGAAATGCCCGCTTTTAAATCCCTGTTTCCCTCAGCTATGGTAAATGCTCTACCCCTGGGAAATGGGGCCTGGGAAAAATAACCAGAAAGAAGAAAACAGTTCATCTTAGTCAAAGTAATGCCTTTTTGATCTCATGTGACCTTTTTGTGTGTAGCATCCACTCTCATAAGCAAGGTCAAAGAAGTGCATAGTGGTGTTTACAGGAAAGTACATAGCACCTCCACATTCAGCTAAGAAGCCAGAAGCCTTAATGTAGAAACTAGGGGTACCTGCCCAGGAGGCATCTTCCAATTCCGGGAAAATTTGACAAGGTTGTTTTCCAAAATTTCACATGTTCCTGAAGTAATCTATAACTTGAAGAAGCCAGTATAAAAGGTTAAGTAACTGTTTCTGGAAGATTTAAGTTGTCCACTTAAAAAAGGTCTCTATTCTTGCTTGATTTCCAGGCTTATTAATTCTGTGCCTCAGATTTTCCATAGATGAAATGAGAATACCACAACAGTACACACTTCAAAGTATTGGTGTGAATATTAGCATTGTAAATTTATTTGATTTGTTAATTACTATTATTACTTTCTAATTTCTGTAAACATCATTTTGGGTCTCAGATCCATAAAAAAATCATCGGAGAACATAAACTTTCTCCTGCTGATTAAATCAATTTATTGAAAGCACAACCACAGATAGGCAAATAAACACCTTTAATCGTACAAATGATGATAGACTAGAAATCAAGTCAATTCAGTTTTCTTATGACTTGCAAGCACATAAGAAAACTGCCTAATAAATGTGGAATAAATAAATTTTGTGATGCACTCAGTATATAGAATGCTTTATTGTTTTAATTATGGTGGCATGCGATTTGCAGAATTATCATTTGGTGCTGAGATTCCATGTTTATTCTGTTTGCATTAACTGCAGTTAGTAGTGATGGGAAGAATCGAACCCGGGACCTTTCAGTCCGCAGGCCGACGCTCTATCCACTGAGCCAAACCGGTTTCGGCAGGAGTGATATTTTTATTGCTGTACTCTGTCAGAGATAGGGAAAAAAATTCAATTCAGTCTAGTCAGTGCTCTTCTTATGTGCCTGTACTTTTTTCCCCCTATTGATCAACCCCGCTGTTCTTTTTCAGATGCTTTCTCAGCTTCTTATTCTTCACCTCTATACTACTACTCAGGTAGATTTTTCACAAATTTTAAAGAAAATACTCAAACAACTTCATTCATTGGTTTTATTCAGATATACATTCAAAATAATTTTCTTGGATATAAATCTTCAGCCTTTTGATGTTTTTGATACTTTGAAAAAATACTACCTTGTAGAGGTTCTAGACTTTATCTTGTTAGCTTGGTGCATGTGTATTTTATTTCTCTCACTGTGGGGGAAGGTACGTGTGTGTGTGTGTGTGTGTGTGTGTGTGTGTGTGTGTGTGTGTGTGGTGTCTGGAATAGAGAAATAGATTCTAAAGGTGAAGTACTCACATGTCACATTAAAGAGAAGGAATAGGTTAACACCAATTAGCGATGCCAATGAATTAGCAGTGACTTGGTAGAAGAAGCCCTTCCTTCTACTTTTTCACAATGCTTTTGCACTACGCTGACTTCCTGTGGGTATCCACATTTGTGTGACTTCTTTGACATTAGGTCAATCTGTTCTTTATCACTTTAATTCAATTTTAACAATATTCATAGAGTAACAACTAGAAACAAAATAAAGCCACCATAAATAATGTCTCAAGATATGTTAGATAGCTTATTGATATAAACTTTAAAAAAAACCAATAGAAAGGAATATTAGATGGAGATATTCATTTTCTTTAGCATAGCATAGCTTTCCCCTGAAGTGAGATGTTTGTCATTTCTGGAGCCAAAACCCAGGAAGTATACAAGGTACTCACCATGGGGAGAGATTGCATTTTTCACACCAACAGGACAAGTAAAGCACATGAATTTCCAATCCCTTTCATTCAGGTAGAATGGAATTATGTGAAGTAGAATAAGTGATATCCTGACCAATTTTATCCTGTATATTTCCTTTCCAAAGTTATTTAAAATTGAATATTCATCACATGGAACATTCATGAAAATAATTAACATTTAAATCCTGCAAATACCTTAAAAAACTACACATTTCTTTGGGTAAATATCATGTTACGTAATATTTTTTTAATTTTAAGTTATTTTCCTTTTAATTTAAATGTAAGTTTATATGCATAGTCCCAATATTTCATAATCACCGCTTTTATTTGCCTAATGATTAAATTTTACAGGACACTTTTACTCTATTTCCCCTTTCTCCTCACACAGTTTCCACGCTGTATTGTTTCAGAATCTGAACCTACGTAACATTGTTCTGATTTGGCTTCCATCTTAGTTTTGGAGGATTTTGAGGGCATGGAGTTACAGCCTGTAATTTTGTTATTTCTTTAGCAATATACTCAGTGGGGAGAATTTTTTTTTCTTACTCTTCCATTTATTCATTGATAAAATTTTGGACACTAAAATAATTACCATATTACACTAAATCTTACGCTCAAGCATTAGTACAGATTTCCAACCTAAATCACATGACTCAGAGCAGCAGAGACCCTTGGATGGGTCTACTGGTTGGATCTCATTTTTTAGTTTTATTCATGTGTTATGTTTTCATAGCTGAACATGGCTAATTTTTTTCTACTGGATAATAGTTGATTTACACCATGACCTAGAGTTTGAAGTAAGTAAAGGACAACCACAAGGCTCCAGTCATTAGCACAAAACTTAGAAGTTCTTTCCTTTTGTTCAGTTTTCTTCTTACTTCTAACTTCTTTCTAGTACTGCCCCAGACCTCCCCCTAGATCCACCAAGTCCTGTCAAAGAATGTTGCCCCTTAGTCAGTGTGACTTACTAGCAATCCGTTGTTGCTAGCACACTCATCCAGAGGCTATGTCTCTAAGAAGAGGAAACACTGAGTCGGTGTTATAAACTCTCCCCTTATTTCATGTGATTGACCCATCCTTCTGGACCTTCTTGTTAGACCCTTTTTCTACCTGGTTATTATGCTTACCCACTTGCCAATTTCTTCCTGCCCTTGATACAGGATTGTTGTTTTTTTCTTTTCTTTTTCTAATTATTCATAGTTCTCTTTTCTATTTAAATGCATATCTAAATTTTACAGGTAGAAGTATAACTAAATAGTAAACCACAGCCCTTGAATGCAACAGCATCTTTCTTATTTGACATGCTTTCTAGGAAGTAGCAATTCCACATTATTGCTACTATTGAACTTGTACTAAAAAACTTGTAGAACTTTTATTTCCTTTCCATACAAATTGTTGTTAAAGTAGATTTATTTTGAAGTTTGGGTGTGATTAAAACAAGAATGTGGAAAGCATGTTGTAAATGAACCAATATCAAACCCAGAAATTTAGATGGGCAATAGTAAAATTCTGTATTAGTTAAGAGGAGTGAATGGGATTCCTTCCACCAGAGTCCCAATGAGAAATGTCCTCACAGGAGAAAGCCAAGTTTCTGTTAATGTGAAGTGACAGTCCACTTAAGGAAGAGACAGAAGATGGGGGGTGGGGGTAGGGGTTTGAGCATGATGAAGAAAGAAATCCCTAGATTAAATGGTATTTAGACTAGAGTGGCATCGCTCTAAAAAAGGAAGGTAAACAAGACAGAGATGAAAGTTTGAGGGAGGACAGCTATTAATTGTGGTTCTTATGTTAGGCTAGCCAGGATGGGTGACTGGACGCAGGCAAGTAGGAGGGAGTTTAAGATAACAGATATGTTAGCAAGAAGGGAAAAATTTGTGGATCAACCAGTTCTAACCATTTGCACAGTGCCTATGGTGATATGCAAATACATTGCATATGCAAATGTGTGTAGTATATTAAAGTAGGCAGGGATTAAATCAGGTTTTCAGATGATATCCTACACTAAGCCATCTCATCTTTTATGAACTGACTTCACTTAAATCAGACACATCCAAAAATCCTTTTATAATATGGAGGTTTATCATGACATCATTTCAAAGAGTGGAGAAATTAATCATGTCAGTTTTGTATATTATATTAACTTATATACTACATTTCCTTATCTAATCAAGATGATGTTATTATATATGAATGGAGAAATTCAAGATATTAAAAGGAGAGCCACCAATCCAAAGTTGCTTTAATATTGGTTCGTGATAAATAACACTTCATAAGCCCTAAAAGCACAACAACTTGACTGAGTACATTGGCCTAAGTGCTTTTGGATAGTTTTCATACTGGTGTGCCAGTGTAGAATATATGCTATTGTTAATATCTCCTGCTGCCTGTGGAATAATACCACCGAGATAGTTGAATAATCTATATTCAACTTAAAGGGAAGAGCAACTTGGTTATTAAAGCACTAGAGGCCTGATGCATAAAATTTGGGCTTCCCTCACAGCCCCGGCTTCATCTGGAAGGTCATCCGGAAGGACATCCGGTCTGATTAGCATATTATGCTTTTATTATTAAAGATTATTATTAAAGATAGGGACTATAGTTGACAATATTGCAATAACTATCCATGGTGCCAGGTGGGCACTCAAAGTATCGGAAATAACACTTTTGTAACCTACATGAATTCTATCTGCTGTGCTGTATACCTGAAACTAATACAAAAAAAAGTGTTGAATGCAAAAAAAATTTTTTTGAACAATTTTATGTAATGCCAGTGATGTATAATAAAGCATTTGGCTGGAAAAAAAAATAGACACTGGCGCTCTCTGAGACATGCTCTCCCTGTCAAGATTGGGGAATCTTCAGTGTGGCTCTGAGGTGTCTTCTCGTTCCATCTCACATGACTGCAGTTATTCTCATTCATGGCATGTCTTCAGATGTCTGGTCTCCAGAGTTTTAAATAATGCCACATAACTGCTTTCTTGTCAGATGGCACAAAACTCATTCTTTAACAAAAGGAAAATAAACCGCCTCTGCTCTGCTGAGACAGAATACTAGGACATTCATCTAAATCCACTTCGGAGAGCATCTGCCCATAGTAATGTACATAGTGGTGAAGACCTGGAAACTATTAACATAGAACCCAATGCCAACTTCTTCTGTATTTTCAAGGATAATAAGGGTCCATAAAGTAGGCTGTAAAGAAAAAAAATTAAGCCTCAATCATGCATATATATAACTGCCTGGAACATCTCATTCATCTCATCTAGACCTATTTGAGAGCTATAACCTTCCTTTTCATACTTAAATCATATAAAGACTATATGTAAAAAAATTTACAGTCTATTTCATTAGTTAACCAAAGACAAACTCGAAATTGGTATTCTTTTTTTTTCTTTTATCTTTCCCAGTGATGGTCAAACATGGGTAACTTTACTCACAAGGGGACATTTGCAAATGTCTGCAGACAGTTTGACTTGTCATACCCTAGGGGCTGAAGTAACTTGCATCTGGTGTGTAGAGGCCAGAGATACTGTATAGTATCTTACAATATACCCACAATGAAAAATCATCTAATCGAAAATATCAATAGTGCCACTGTTGAGAAACCCTAAACCAACCCTTTACATTTCTGTCAGGGAGACCCACGACACCTGTTTCTTAAGTGATGTAGCTCCTCTTTGCCTAGTAATCAGGGAACTCAGAGTTGTTTATGCAGTTATGGTGGCCTTTGCATTTTGATTTGACATGAGGCATAAACCAAAGGATATGTGGTAAGACATTAGTCTTTGTGTCAGAATCACTTACACTATTTGTTTGAATGAGGCCAGAAGTTGTTTAACTGTGGCAATCCATTAGCCGCTTAGAATGGAGAAGCCAGTAATCCCGTTTAGTGAACACACATGGCAGGACAGTGTGAAGTGAGTTTGGGGCTTCTCTTGCTACTGAATGTGGAGTCTCTGATGCCCATCAGGGAAGTTTAGTGTTGCTCTAATCACATCCAGGACAAAGGGTTCTTGGCCCAATATAATATCTGTGTTGTCTGGGAATAAAAGCTCTATAGCACCATCTAGGCCTTCATGGGATTTATTTTTGAGACATAAAAGTTTTTATCTTTGCCTTTCAAAGTTGCTATAAATTTGTGCCAGACTGCTCTCACCATTTTTTTTTTCACTTACCCCTGCTCAATGATTACAGGTCATAATCATTCCCAAAGGTTTGTTGTTTTGTTCTCTATTTTTTCTGCAGCTGGAAGTCCCTGCCCTTCAGCTTTTCATTTATTCAATTTCTAGCTCCAAAAACTTCAGCTCAAGTACAACAAAATTCTCTAATTTGGTACTTGGCCATTTCAACACAAATGAGATTTTCCTCTTATCAAACTGTTTTTACAAAGGTTCTCTACTTGTGAGGGAGGGCAGGACCAGAGTCACTGGGAGGGGGAGAAGGCTTGCACACTACTGCCCTGCAGCCCTGTGTATTCTGCCTACCCCAGACCCTCAGTGAAAACCACTCCCTTTCAGAAACAGTGGCCTGAAGCACTCCTTTGAGAACATGTTGTCTTACATAATTATGCTTTGTACGTGTATCATTACCTCCCAAATCATACTATAAATGTTAGAGACTTTATCCTATACCCCTAGTAATCTACAGCTTGCCTTGATTAATTGTTTTAAAAATAAAAGCATATCAACAATAAATACCTTGATGAAAAATCAAAAAAGTTATACATGCTGAGTCCCAAGACAAAATATCTATATATCTTGAATGTTTTAGGATAACATTTCCAAACTTACACCAATGCAATTAAACAGCTTGGCTCATTTTAATAAAACAGTTTTATAGCCTGACTCAGGATGAGAAGATGAATGGGAAAGAAAACAGTCTAGGTTTGATTGCATTAATATTTTATTGGAAGCAGCTAGGCAAATTATAGATTGATTGTAAACAGCACACAATCAGTGGCTATGGAGAATTTTGGCATTCAACAAGTGTTAAGCTTCCTTAAGAATCAGTAGCAAATTTACAGAAAAATAATTCAAACTTTTAATTTCCTAATTTTTAAACAATATCGCTCATTTATGCGGTTTAGTTGATTATAATTATGAAAACATACCATGTATTTAACAGCAACTTGCACATTCTCCATGGTCCAGATTACTAATAGATTCAATGATGCTCATTTTTAATATTAATGTCAAGATTTTTAATACTTGAAACCACTGACACTGAGATCAAGCATTTTATCTAAAACAAAAATGTTTTCTCCTTTTCACTCTATCAATATGACAGGAAGCAAAATGATTATCCATGGCTATTACTTAACTATGCTTTCAAACATATTTTCTACTTAAATTAGGCCGTCTTGAATTAATAGATGCAAATATAGTTTGTAACCAAAATGCTAGCTCTTTATGGAATGATGGTGCTTTGCTGGAGGCTCTAACGTACCACCATCACAGCTTTTATAGGGAAACAATAGTTATGCCCAATTTTATTCCACTTGGAAAGCTATGAGGTCAAGATGAAGATAGGGTGCTCTCAGTTCCGTTAATGTCAGGATTTACGGAAAGTCCTTCCTATGTCAGGACTGTGTAAAGCCAGGGAAATAAGAAATGAATGAGATGCCACTGCTCTCAAGGAAAGCACAGTCCAGAGCTGAGGTACAGTATCGTCTGGAATAGACATTAGGATAAAACTTGACAAGCAGGCAAAGAGAGGCAAGAGTGATTAAAAGAAAGGAAAAGTAATTTTTGAATTGAGAGGAAGTTTAATTTTTTTTCTTAACTCCAAGTCCTAAAAAGTGCTAAATTTCTCTCTTTTATAAAATTCTTACACACAATTAAAGGCATGAATGGATACCAGAAACTATTATTCGATAACGAGCTTTTGCATTCTTTTTTCCCCCTCCCAATACACTATTACCTTAAAAATAGGCTAGTTTTTTCCTTTAATTCTCTCCAACTCTGTACCCCAACTCTTATTCTGATATTTCTTTGCTCAAATTTCTGAGTTCTTACCCTTCTCCACACTCCCCACTCTCATACACCCTGCTCACTGTTATCAGGTAACACACAACACTCTCTTTGAAGTATGTCTCATATTCAGGACCTTTCTTATATCCAAACTCTCAATCAAAATATCTCCTTATTGTGCCATATTCCTTCATATCCCAGTATTCTGATAGGTGAAAGCTAGATAATCTGATGTCACAACTGGTACTGATATGTTCATCCATGTTCCCACATGACAATTATCTGCTCTTTAAATCTCTCTGAAAAAAATCTATAAGATATTCTTTGATTTTATAAATATTTTTCTTAAGACAGGAAGGGCATCTAGGCCCAGACAGGCATCAAACTCACTCAAACACATCATATATTGTCATCCTGAAACTCATCATGTAATCACCCACATGCCCTCTATGCATTATGTCTGTTATTTAAGGACATCATGTATATGCCATACACACCTACAATAAACTGAATATATTTTAGCACATACATGAAAACTAGGGTAAAAATTATTCAATCCTCCTTATACCTGGATCATATCCATCAAACACATCAGCAAAGAATAATACTATTGCATATCATTATTAACAAATACAGGATGTCCAAAGCATGTACACACTTTGAATGATTATTAATTCCAATGAGTTTAATCTAAAAAGAAAGAAACATTCATTGAGCTATCAGCTGTTAACGTATGTATACATTTTGGGGGACACTTTGTATATATGTATTATACCACATTACCTTGGTTTTTGTTTCATTTTTTTAAAATGTATTTTTATTGATTGGTTTCAGTGACAAAGGGAGAGGGAGAGAGAGATAGAAATATCAGTGATGAGAGAGAATCATTGATAGGCTGCCTCCTGCACACCCCGCACTGGGAATCAAGCCTCGAACCAGGGCATGTGCTCTGACTAGAAATCAAACCGTGACCTCCTGGTTCACAGGTCAATGCTCAACACTGAGCCATGTCAGCTGGGCTTACTTGGGGTTTTTAAAAGCTATTTAAAATGTCCAGTAGCATATGAAATAATTTTCTGTCATAATGTTTCTCTCTCTAGGAATTTCAAAAGTCCTAGTAGGCCAAAATATGACATATTTGTCTGGCTTGTATATAGTGGTTATAACAATTACTATTATTACAGTGAAACCAGAGGGTGAACAGTTTCTAAGATATTAATCATTTTCCATCTACTTGAATTTATGGGGAAGACAGTAGGCATCATGCAATAATTTTGTGCCTGAAAACTTGGACTTTTATGCAAATATAAAAAATATAATTAGTTTCTTTAAGGAATGATAACACAGTGTTTCTAGAATCTGCTGTATTAGTAGTTTCCAATCATTATAAACACATTAGCAGGTCTGGGGAGCTTTACAAAATTATCAGGTCTAAGCCACACTCCAGACCAGTGAAATCAGAATCTGGGAGTGGGGTCATCAGCAATTTTTAAAGTTTCATTGAGGTCAAGAACTTCTCACCTAGAGTGAAAACATGACCAATTATCCTGGTAGACATTCTGGCCTTGGGCATGTGAGAAACACTGACAACTGAGGAATATGCAAGAATAAAAACCCCGCCCCTAGATGGAAATTGAAGAGTGGTCATCTCACCTCATTTCCTGGCCCCAGGTGGAAACTGCAAAGCTAGGTGCCAATCACAAGGATTTGTCAGCAATATTGTAATAGATAATTAGCTGAGGAGCAGAGAGAACTGGTGAGGTTGAAGACATTGACACAGAGAAGGGCAACCATTACCACTCGTGGTAAAAAGCCACATCCTTAGTGACCCACAAAATGATGGGTTTGAGTGCTGATTTTGAGGATACATTCACAGAGTATTAAAAAGTCAGGATCAAAGGAAAAGAATTTTTGAAAAATCATAATTAGCCTATGGTAAATAGCACAGGGGCTAAAATCACCCTGTTGACATGTGTGGTTAATAGTGAAGTTCTGAGAGAACTATGCAACCCATCCAAGATTGTTACACAAACAGTAAAAAGGAGCCCTCCTACTATGCTATTCTGACAGTGAAGAAATTGATACACTTAATTTCACTGTTAGAAGAGAAAGTTAATGTTACTCACTTTAAATGTGTCTAATAAATGCCTAGGCCGGCCTAGGTGAATATGATTGTTGGTATGAAACCTGGATTGTCCATCTATGGTGGATATCACTATTTCTATTAAAGGAGTACTATCAAATCATAAAGCAGGAAGTAAAGGATAAAGCAGCTAGGCCTTGAATTTCCGGTAAATAAATGTATTTATTTTATATCAGTGAGGTGGGAACATTGAATTTATAAAATAGTAAATCTAGATCTAGATTTTATAATAAAGAAAATCCAAAGAAACCTGTATGTTTTTCTGAATTATGCATGGGAGATTGGGATTTCTGGAATACTCAACCTGATTATGGCTAAGGGAATGCTGTAGACTAACTACATGTTAGGGGGGATAAATTGTGTTCAGAAGGGAAATTACATATACCCCATCTTGCCAAATTCCATTTGTTCTTTAAACAGGTTTGGTCAAAGTGTATAAAGCTCATCCATTTCACTTGGAGTTATCTACACGTATTTTAGGCCCTGTTAACACTTTTAACTATATATCTGAGCGATAGATTGTCAGTATACAGCATAATCTTTTATTAGTCACTTTTATCTTTTAGATTTCTTTAATAGATGAATTTTAAAGAAACAGATGTGAGCCTTGGCCGGTTTGGCTCAGTGGATAGAGTGTTGGCCTGTGGACTCAAGGGTCCTGGGTTCGATTCCAGTCAAGGGCACATGCCTGGGTTGTGGGCTTGGTCCCAGTAGGGGGCGTGCAGGAGGCAGCTGATCAATGATTCCCTCTCATCATTCATGTTTCTATCTCTCTCTTCCTTTCCCTTCCTCTCTGAAATCAATAAAAATATATTTTTTACTAGTAGATCTCTACCCAATTGTAAGATTTAGTACTCTTAGAGCTAACCAGGCTTCCAAGAAAAATTATCTCCATATCCTGACTTCACTCTCTCAGCTCTTATTCATGTTTATTATTAAAATATTTTATTAATGTGCATCTCCCCAAGTACTGATTTAAAAACAAATCTATGCATAGTGTGGTTTTATTAATTTAAAACTATAATCATGTAATTATGCTGTCTTTTATTTTATAAATGAGTTAACTTTACAGTTAACATTTATTAAATGATACCATCTAAAATTTACCTTGTTTCAACAGAAAAAGAGCCAAACTTGAGACTTGCCCCAATTTTTTAACCCTCTGAAGACTTGTAAACATAGGAGAACCATTTCATCTCTCTGAGTCATACTTTGTCACCTGTGAAATGGCAATCATATACATACCAATGTGACTCTTAGAATTATATGAAAATGCAGATGTATAAAGTACAATATAATTATAAGCTACCAATTATTATCATTTAAAATAATTAGGTTGAAGTGTGGGATAAGGTTGAAACAAGTATGGGATTCAATTTGGTGAAGGAATGAGCGAAAGAATAATGTCCTGATGAAGACACTGAGGACCAGTATTCTGCTAATAATAAGTGTAGTAATAGAGTTATTGACAACATCCTCCTCCATGACATGTGTGTTCTTTGTGTTCCTATTATATTTGCATAAGTGTAGTTTGCAATAAAAGCAAATATTTCTACCAGAGTTATATTTTGCCCTATTATGTCTGGGGTTGAGGGTGGGAGCAGTATTTCTTATTTAGATGTATTGGCTCTCTCTCTCTCTCTCTCTCTCTCTCTCTCTCTCTCTCTCTCTCTTCCTTTGTCTTCCCTTCTGAAGGCTAAGAAAGCAAACATCACCTCATTTCTTTCATCCTGCAGGTACAGATTTTTGTTTGAATTGTGAGACATCCCAATTTGTACATTGTTTTTAATTCACATTCCACTAAAAGCCAGTGGCCAGAAATGAGTAGAGTTTACACACATGTTAAAACAAAATATCTCAATATTTCTTTTTCAATTGATTGCACTTTTTAAATGAGCTGTTAATAATTTAAATTTATGTTTATTGCCCTTGACAACGTAATAAATGTGCTTTTAAAGTGTGTGAATTTGTCTCATCTTCCTGCATATTCTTTTCCTGTTTATACAAAATTATTTTCTCATTTATTCTTGAATCTTAGCTCTTATTTTTATTTTTACATCTTTTTTTCCTTTAACTTTATATCTTGGTTTGGATATTATAGATTTTATTTTTAGTGATTAAAATTTCAACATGCATATTTAATTATATGTATTTGTAAGCATAATCCAAAGATTCTCACCAAGGACCTTATTCTCAACTACCCTTAAAATACTTCAACTGCCTGACATCTTGCAAATCATTGTCTAGAAATTTAATTTCAGCATTTAAAAGACACTTACAAAATGAGCCACATATTACAGTCAATAGTAAGCATTAGAAAAGAGGTATGTGTCTATTTGTTTTACATTTTATCCAATCGCAGAGATTTTCCCACTTTGCTTTCTCCCCCTTCTCAAACTGCTATTCTCTGGAGCATTTTCTCAATCCATTGAGATTTTGCTTCCTGGCAATTGTCCTCAGTTTGGCTCAAATAAACTCATATAAATTCTCCACAGGTTTAAACATTTCTTAGGTTGACAACTTTGGCGTTTTGTGTTTATGATCTTATTTGCTGTTGGTTGCATACTTTTGCATGGGGGGAGGATTGACTGAGGGAATTCTTTCTTTACATCAGCAGAAGTGGTATTTGAGTGAGAGATTCTTTTGCAGATTTATATTTCTGAATCTGTTGGAAGTAGCTTTACCTTCCTTTCCCACATATATTTATATATTTAGCTGTTTAAGCTACCTGGACTTTTCCATCAGCAACACATTGGGTGCATAAAAAAAAAGGTAGTATTACACAACTGCTACCAATTTGATGTTATCTAGTTAGAAGGTTAAAAATATGTAGCTCTAACACAGTGGTTCTCAACCTTGGCTGCACATTAGAATCACCTGGGAATCTTTTTAAAATCCTGATTTCTGGGCCTCATCCTCCAGAAATTCTGTTTCTTCAGAGGATGAGGCCCAGAAATCAGGATTTTAAAAAGATTCCCAGGTGATTCTAATGTGCAGCCAAGGTTGAGAACCACTGCTCTAACAGGTATTAGATAACCAGCAATCCCAGGCATTAGAGATCACCCAGAAAATCAGATTAGCATCATTAAACTTGGTTATAAACAGATGACAATAAAAGCTAGTGAAGCCAATTATAAATTGTAGAAAAATTTTAATAGGGCAGAATTAATTCAATGGTTTGACAAAGGTTGCCTTAACAATTTTATAGTTTCCAAGGCATGTTAATTTGTTTTAGGAAAGTGAAATACAAATAATTGGAGGCAAGAGATATTGAGCTTATAAAATTCTATCATTTTCCCCAAAATAAAGGGCCTGGATAAAAAGCTCATGATTAATTTAATATCCCTTATATTTCACAAAATTCCTATATAATAAAAGGGTAATATGCAAATAGACCAAATGGCAGAACGACCAGAACGCCAGCGGCCCCTTTCCCTAGCCAGCCCAGCCCCTAGATCAGCCGTGGGCAAACTATGGCCCTCGGGCCGGATCCGGCCCATTTGAAATGAATAAAATTAAAAAAAAAAAGAACGTACCCTTTTATGTAATGATGTTTACTTTGAATTTATATTAGTTCACACAAACACTCCATCCATGCTTTTGTTCTGGCCCTCCGGTCCAGTTTAAGAACCCATTGTGGCCCTCGAGTCAAAAAGTTTGCCCACCCCTGCCCTAGATCGACCTCCCCACCTCAGCTGGCCCTCCCTCAATGGCCCTCATCGGGTGGGGAGGGGGCACGGCTGGACCCCACCAATGCATGAATTCGTGCACTGGGCCTCTAGTTTATTATAATAAATTGAATTTTATTTAAGCTCTGGATTTTGTTCTTTATTAGCATTTTATTGGACAACTAGGGGCCCGGTGCATGAAATTCGTGCACTGGGTGGGGGGGGGTAGTGTCCCTCAGCCCAGCCTGCCCCCTCTCACATACTGGGAGCCCTCAGGCGTTGACCCCCAT
>NW_005371410.1:8772478-8775442 GCF_000412655.1 Myotis brandtii
CCGGCTGAAAGCTGGTTTCTGGGGTTTTGTTTAGCTTCTATATTTGTTACAATGTTTCAAACTGCCAGCTGAGAGGCCGGCAAGGCAGGCGGGGAACGTTGGAGTCCTCCTTCACTGAAGCAAGCAAGCCTCATGTTCGCTTCCACTTTGTTGGCGGTTAACCGCCATCTTGGCTGGCAGTTAATTTGCATATCGCCCTGATTAGCCAATGGGAAGGGTAGCGGTCGTACGCTAATTACCATGTTTCTCTTTTATTAGATAGGATGCTAATTTTAAAATGTATCTCTTCTATGTAAAAATAAAGATTTAATTATTTTACTTTTCAAAGTATAAAAATAATTAATTTTGTAATGTTCAAAATTGTATAGGATGGGTTAAAAGAGGAATATTCATGCACAAAATTTACAAAGAGGGTATTTATTGCAACATGACTTATAATAAGGGAAATCTAAAGGAAGCAAAATCTAGTGCCAAATAATATTATTTAAATATATCTTGGCATGGATTATTAATGAATTGGGGTTATTCTAAAAATTACACAAAATTTTCAAAAATACTTATTGATATCATGGAATGCTCACATATAACATTACATTATTTTATTTAAGATTTTTCATTGATTTTTAGAGAGAAAGGGAGAGGGAAAAAGAGAGAGAGAAAACATCAATGTGAGTGAAACATTGATTGGCTGTCCCCAGCGTGCCCCCCACCAGGGAGCCTACAACCCAGCACATGCCCCAACCAGGAGCCCATCTGTAAATTCTTCGTTGCACAGGACAACCCCAACCAACTGAGCCACATCCGCCAGAGCTAACATTACATTTTTAAAAGCTTGCTTAAAGTTACATATATACATATTAATATGTATACACATATATACATATATATACATATACAATACACATATACTACACATAAACATACACATATACATAAACATATACGTGTAATGCTGAGGGATAAAAGTGGAATAAATAATTTTTAAAATGTGCCTGTGTATATTCTACAACAGGATAGTGTCTCCTCTGGGTGCCCTGAGCTCTCTGATCCCTGTATTGCAAGTTGGACTGTCCTCCAGGGAAGGAGAATTCCAGGCAGAGTTGCAAGTGTGGGATGATTATTAGGGCCAAGGGAGATATGTGTTACAATGTAGGCCTGTGGTTTCGGCCAACCCTATAGGGAGCTGTGGAGCTAAAATGATCCATAAGAAATGTCTTGCATTGGGCCAACATGACCAAGCCTTTATGCTTGGGACTCCAGCAGTTACTGGTGTGGCCAGCTCTTAGAAGGCGTGAACTTGGGCAGGGCAGCTCTCTATAGCTGAAGCCATTTCAGAAGAGGTGCTAGCACTGCCAGCTACTGGTACAACAATGCATCCTTGAAGGAGCATCTGGGCATCACATCTCCTTCTCCACTACTCTCTATAGCCTAAACCTAGATAAGTGTATATTTACTACAAATTATTATTATATTATTGCACAGTTGGATTGCATGGATAAATTAAATCACACTATTATATCCAAAAATTTAATTCTTTACCTACCCAGTTTTTTTATAAGCATTTTTTCCCTGCAAGAACAATATCAATAAACAATGTGTTACTTATAAGCAACTCTCTGCTATGGCAAATATAGTCCATTATTCATTTAAAAAATTTTTTTTGCATAGAAAACTATCTGTTATAGGTAGGATATGTTACCAGGAAGACATTTCCCCAAAGCAAGGTAAAATTTCTCTCCCACTATAAACTTATTTGCTACTGAACAACCATCCTTATCTATAAAAGGGGCAGGGAGTCTTGAGACTTTATTGACAGAATCTTATAATTATTGTTTTATTATTTTTAAAGTTGTAACTAATAAATGCACATGCTTTAGAATCTTAGATCAAAAAATAAACCAATGATATTCACTGTATGCCAAATCAAGGATGTTTGTGGTTAGTCAAACATCAGTTTGGTTACCTCAGTCATTAGTAAGTAAAGAGTAAGCGACTAAATTGTAGGTCCATTGTCCATTGTATCATGGTACTTCAGTTTGAAATGAGTAATATGTGTTGTATTTTGTTTTGTTTTACTTTTATCAGCAAATGCCTATTGTCCACATGGGCACATTCATATACAAACACTAAAAGCATAATATTGATAGGCTCCGTAGAAATATGCAAATAGCACAATTTCAGAGATTTACTATCACAAAAATTAGGAAACCTCTAATGTGGAATATACATTTCAAAGCTATAAGTGCTGAGCATTAGTTTAATAGATAGCATATCTACACTAATAAAAGAGAAACATGGTAATTGGCGTACGACCGCTACCCTTCCCATTGGGTAATCAGCATATCCTTATGCAAATTAACTGTCAGCCAAGATGGCGGCCGGCAGCCAGGCAGCTGGAAGCGAGCAGGGAGGCTTGCTTGCTCCAGTGACTGCAGACTCCAATGTTCCCCAATTGACTTGCCGGCCTCTGAGTTGCAACTCTAAGCAACTATGTACTATGTTGCAAATGTAGAAGCTAAACAAAAGCCCAGAAACCAGCTTTCAGCCTGCCAGGATCTCAGAGCTGAAGTTATACATTGTTTCGATTATAGAACCGCAAACAAACCAGATACCAGCTTTCAGTATTGGAAGCCTCACAGCTAGAGCCAGAGCTAAAGCTGGCCCAGAATAAAATAAAAAAAAAGAGAAAAAAAAGGAGCGGTGGGGAGCTTCAGTCAACAACCGCCAGCCTGAAAGCAGCCCTCAGCCCCTCACCCAGACTGGCCAGGCACCCCAGTGGGGACCCCCACCCTGAAGGGTGTGTGACCAGCTGCAAACAGCCATCATCCCCTCATCCAGGCTGGCCAGGCACCCCAGTGGGGACCCCCACCCTGATCCAGGACACCCTTCAGGGCAAACCAGCCGGCCCCCAGGCCTCTATCCTATATAGTAAAAGGGTAATATGCCTCCCAGCACCGGAATCAG